>NC_056743.1:1550774762-1551074762 GCF_019279795.1 Protopterus annectens
ACAGCACACATACTTACACGGTTCAGAATCTGCTTATTCAGATTAAAACGCGGCATTGCGCCGCAGCAAACAGTGTTAAACATCTCCCAACACGCTCCCACATGCTCAGTCTGTCTTACACGCGCGCACACTGCCTTACTCGCGCTTCATGGCGCGCACACATGCACATACACATCCAGCAAGAAACTTTGGTGTAGGTAACAGTGTACACCTTCCATTTCTTGACTTTCTCATGCTTAGTTAGTGGCACACCTCTTTCCATGATATCTGTTTGACATCTGTCATGTAACTCTGACCTCCAATGAACTGCATTTCTTTCTACCATTCCCCCCTGTGATGTCACCTATCTCCTACTCTGTTCCTCCCCCTTCTGTAACTCTTACACTACTCAGACTGTGCTCATTTGCTATGTGACAGTGGAATTCAGTATCCTTATACTCATTTGCATCAGATTGCCTACTAATGCTTAGTTACATGTCTTAGACTCAGCTTCCCCCCTTAGCAACCACTACACGGTGGCCATGTTGGTTTTGGTCTGCTGGTTCCTGCATTGACATTCCATGTATTGCATAAAACCTACATTTGTAGGTTTAAAACCTTAGTTTTTATGTTTTATACAGCGCAGCCCGTTTGCGCGGGGCTGCGCTGGGTTTAAACATCGGCAATCGCCGAAAAAAAAAATTATATTTTTAATATATTTGCATCAGGTTACTTTGCCAATGGCCACATATTTGGCCATTGGCATGCTGCCTGACACATATGCACCTTTTATTTGGAGCTGACATGGCTCGATTGCAGTTTTGCAGAAACGCACTCAGTTGTCAACTGAGTACATTTCTGCAGCTAAAACGGCTCTTACACGGGCTGTTCTGGGCTTCCTGGATCGCTAATCATCCTCATTTGCATGCTATTCGGCTGCAAGTGAGGTGATTAGCTTATCCACGCCCACTCCGTGTAAGAGCCGTTTTAGCTTGTCTCTTACACGGACTTTGGGCTGTTCCTGGATCGCGAAGGCTGCATGGAGTCTTACACTACTCTTAGACTCCGTGCAAGCCTTCGTGAATTTGGCCCTGTGTTTTGGGCATAAACTGCTATTTCACATTGATCAAAGCCATTCAAGGCATAACTAGAGTTGTTCAAAGTGTCTCAGAGTGTGCAAAGTGTTTGCAGAGTGTGCACTTTATTACGGTGCAATTATTCCAAGGAATTTGCTGGGTGCAAACTACAGTTATATTGCAAAGTGCAGTCAAAGTACAGCCATTTTGAAAAGTTTCTTGTGCTGTGAGCATTTATTCACTGAGTGCCACCATTTCAAAGTGTTTCTTACACTATACAGAGTTATTTCATAAAAGTACAGCCATTTTGAAAGGTTCTTTGCTGTGTACAGTTTATTTGCAGTGTACATTCATCTCAAAGTGTTTTCTTACTCTGAACTTTTTCTGCCGTGTACAGTTTATTTGCAAAGTCCAGTCATTTCAAAGTATTTCTTACACTGATAAGGAGTGGTTTCACAAAGTACAGTGATTTTAAAGTGTCCTTGTGCTACGGGGACTTATTTGGCAAAGTGCAGTTATCTCAAAACATTTGTTGTGCTATTGGGCATAAATAGAAATACTGGCATAATGTTCTGGCATATATTTATGTGTGTGTTGTGTATGTTCATACATAATTTCAAGCAACTTCACTACTGTGTGTTGAGATGCCAGAGGCATTTCGCAGACCTAGTCCACTTGTGTTCGATCATAACATAGCAGAAAACTGGAGAGTATTTGAGCAGAAATATGATATTTTCATTCAAGTAGCTTTTTCTGACAAAGATGCACATAAAAGGGCATTCATTTTGCTTAAATTAGCTGGATCAGAGGCCATTGAAAGAGAGCTTTCATTTGTGTATGCACCAACACTATATGTAGCAGATGGGGAAAATCGCTATATTGTGGTACCAGCTGAATCAAGGGAGGACCCTGAGTGCTTAAAATGCAAATTTAGAGAAATATGCAAGTCCCAGACAAATGTTGCATTAGAAGGGACTTATTTAATACAAGAGACCAAAAGCCAGATGAAACTTTTGTAGCTTATATCACTGACCTGAGAAACAAGGTCAAAATGTGCATATTTGGTGACTTGAAAGATGAGTTAATAAAGGACAGGCTTGTGTGTGGTGTTAATAGTGCTGCAGTGAGAAAGATTTTGCTTTGTGACAGTGATTTAACATTAAGCAAAGCCAAAGAGATTTTTCAAATCCATGCGCTCACAGAAAGGCACACAAGTATGCTTGCTTGCAAGTGATAAGAGCATGGTTTCAGCAGCCTCTATAGCAAACTTAGACAGCATGAAGCACATGGCAAGCAGAAGCATGCCTAAGCACATAGCAGCTGTGGCCCCTGTGGGGTTTCCTGGGACAGCTTGTAGCTTTCTAGCAAGTTCCAAGACTAGCTCAGTAAAACGGACATGCTCAGTGCAGTATAAGGGTGAGTCGGGTTTATATCATTACATCAAACATACAAAATCCTGAATCGCATTACATTGAACGCAAAAAACCCGAAAGCTCAGAATTCTGAAACCGGATACCCCGGACGTACATGGTTGGCCTTCACAAAGCTACACATCCTGAGGTCAGTGAGAAATGTGCAATAATATGAATAACGTCCCCTATGGATAACTGAGGCTTCCACGGACATGGTGCGATCTCGGAGATGGTATATATAAGTAGGGGAGGTGTGGGGGGCACAGCCTCCCAACACTGGGGGGTGTGGGGGTGAAGCCCCCCACATAAGGAATAGTTTTGTAGTGTTTGCGTGTTTACATTGTAGGATGTGGGGGTGAAGCCCCCCACATAAGGTATAGTTTTGTAGTGTTTGTGTGTTTTGTGTTGTGCGTTGGAAGAATGGTTGTGTGCTGCTTTAATGGATGGTGTTGGAATGACTGAAGAGGTGTGGTTTTGTTTGCTACAGTGAAGTGCCAGATTGAGCGGGTGAGTAGATGGGTGTTGCTGTTGGTAAACTCAGTTTTCGGTATTATGGGCTTTCGGTATTTTTTGTATTCGATGTTCCATGCTCGATGTAATGCAATTCAGGATTTTGTTCATTCGATTTTCTGGGCAGGGGGTGGGGTCGGGATGTGAATATCCAGTGAGATTAGTTTATGGTCTGATCTTACCAGTGAGGGATACACTTCTGGTCTGGAGCATAGTGTCCCCATGTTGGTGATGATCAGGTCCAGTATGTTTTCCCCTCTTGTGGGAGTGGTAATAAGTTGTTCCATAGCATTTGAGTTTATAAATTCTAGGAACCTTTGGGCTAGGGTGTTGGAGCTAGAGTAATGCTCCCAGTCTATGTTTGGGTAGTTGAAGTCGCCCAATATAATGGTGTTTGGAGAGACCTTCATATTTTCCAGTATTCTCAGGAAGGCCAAGTGGGGTTCCTGTGTTTGGGAGGGTGGTCTGTAGCAGGCTATAAACTGGAAGGCAGTTTTACCCACAGTTAGTTGCACATGGATAGTCTCTGATGCTTCGTGCTGTGCCACCAACCTGGAGGTGTGGGTATCTTTGACGAATATTGATACTCCCCCTCCTTTTGTGGTTCGGTCCAAGTTTTGGGGCCGAAAAGCATGGTATGAGGTATAACCTGGTAGTGCTGGGGTGCTCTCGGGAGCCTTGAACCAGGTTTCTGTTACTGCACAGATATCGATGTTCTCCATGCTAAGGAGAGTTTCAAGTGCGTGCATCTTGAGGTTTAGACTTCTGGCGTTGAGCAGCATTACTCTTAGTTTCTTATCCCTTGTGATACCTATGGAGGTGGGTTTGTCTTTTGAGCCTTGCCTAAAAAAGGCACTATGGGGGTAGCAAGAGCCTTTGCCAATATCCGAAAGCCCAGGGGTGACAGGTGCAAGCCATCCCTAGCGAAGCATCGTGGCTTGTTGAGCATGTCATCCCAGGCTGACAGGCATTGGATCCCCTCTGAATGACACCAACACTTAAGCCAATTGTTGAAATTGATCATCTTGTCTTCATATTGTGGCATCATTTTTGGTGAGGGTAAGATGCTACTCAAGGTCAGGGTCATACCGGCCTGGGCTACATGCTCAGAGAGCTCCTCTATGTCTCTTTTCATGTAGTCCAGGAGGTACCTCAGGTCATTCACACCAGCATGGACAATGACTGAGTCATATTTGTACTTGCCTTGGAGTGACCTGAGTGCTTGTGTTATGTGGCGGATCCTAGCGCCCGACAGGCAGCTCACCGTGACCCTCTCCTTGTTCAGCCTGGTGAGCGGGACGCCAGTGTGCCTGACGATAGAGTCACCTATTACAAGTGTATCAGGTGTGTTGTTTAGCCTTAAGGGCTGTGACTGTTCGGCACACTGGCTTTGTGAGTTATGTGTTGCACGTGTTTTGTTTTGGGGTAGCGGTTGCTTGGGTGTCTGCTTTGGAGGTCTCTGCTGCTTAGGCAGATTTTTATTTAGAGCCTCTGAGTATGTTTTTGTGTGTTTATGTGTTTGGTTTGTTGTCGTGGTAGGTCTATGTGAGACTGGAATTGTAGTGAGTGTGGTTTCCTCCTCCTCCTGACTGGTTACACTAGTACTGAGTTGAGAGAGCTTAGCCTCCAGTTTGGCTATATGGTTGCATCTCTCACATGTGTTGGAATTTGTTGGGAGGAGGAGAGGGTTGTCTGTGTACATGAGGCAGTTGTAACATTGCCTCAAGATTCCCAGATTCACCTGCTGGACCGGAGAGGAGATTGACAACTGACCTTTGGACATGCTAGAATAGTATTGGGAATTCCTTTATAACTGAAAAAAAGGGCCAATGGGGAACAAGGTACTCAAGGGAAGTTTGTGAGGGTGTAGTGCTTTTAATTTTTTTAGAGCTGACTTATATAATTGCTTTAGTGAGCAAGTGCCAGGTAACTTAAATGCAATGTGTTACAGGTAACTTAAATGCAAAAACGACAAACAGTAACTTTCTTACAAGTGAAACAAGGAAATAAGTACAGTATGCAATGCAGATATCACTAGGGATCCACAGAGGTGCTAAAAGGCCACGTTTTAGGTGGAATTAGCGTTTCAGGGAAATAAACAAACAACAAGCATACAAATAAAGCTAGATTCAGCAGGCCTGGATCTAGTCTATGCTACAGCAAACAAGGTGTACCAATGTCAGTAAGAAACAGGTAGAATATGCAGGCACTATAAGCCTTTAACCAGAAATTCCCTGCTCAGAAGGGCAGAGTCCAGCCTCTCCTCCCACAAGAGTGCAGACCGCAATCCTTCCTAATGTAAAATAACTGGCCTGAAGCCCAAGTGCTTAAACCAGAACTAATACACTTTTAGAATAACAGACACTGAGCTCTCAATCAGCAGTTCCTAACTTAGAAGGATGTAAGCTGCCTGTCCTACCACCACAGTGCAGGCCACAAACCTTCCTAATGTAAAACAACTGGTCTGAAGCCCAAGTGCTTAATCCAAAAGACTTAGAAATGATAGCTACACTTTAATCAAGTTACTACCAGCAGTAATAAATACAACTGAATACTTTAAAGAATGCCTGGATTAGTGCTCAAGTTATACAAACAAAGCTAGATTCAGCAGGTCTGGATCTAGTCTATGCTACAGCAAACGAGGTGTACCAATTTCAGTAAGAAGCAGTTCAAATATGCAGGCACTATAAGCTTTAACCAGAAATTCCCAGCTCAGAAGGACAGGAATGCATGGATCATGCAATCCCAAATAAAACCAAGACCCAATCCTCCAAAGGCAGACGTCCTGTCTGGTGGACCCCAGCCACAAACAAACTATACAATAGAAGGAGGAAGCTACTACATGATAGAGCAAAATCCCAAAAAGGGAAGGCATCTCTGATCAGTATTAGCAAAAACTAGGCACTCATAAAATCGTCTAAGGCCAGCTTCGAGAGAAAAATTGCACAGGACACTAAGGATAATCACAAGGCTTTCTTTAGTTATGTTAGGAACCTGGGTGGGAATTCCCAGATATGCTCAGAATTAGTCCAAAATGACAAAAATACACGAGCCCACAGACATTGCCAACATCCAAGCTGACAGGTTCAGTGCAAACTTCTCCCTCTCCCCACCAAAAGGGCAAATATCTATCCCAACAGAGTGCTGCCCCTGACATCTCAGATGCTCAGGTAAGAGCCGCCTCTCCAAAGCAAAAACACAGCATCAATGGGACCAGATGGTGTCCCGGCTGTCCTACATGAACTCCAAGAAGAGCTAAACCCAAACATAAAACTACTGTTCAATCTTAGCCTTACTACAGGATATGTACCCAAAGAGTGGCGTACAGCAACAGTGGTCCCTCTCCACAAAGGTGGTGCCTCAACAGATCCTGGAAACTATCGCCCCATAAGCCTGACTAGCTTGGTCTGCAAAGCTATGGAATGGATCATCATGGACCTCATAAATAAAGATATTGGGGACCTACAGACACTGGATCCTACCCAGTTTGGCTTTGTTAAGGGCAGATCCTGCCTCTTAAACCTGGTCGATTTCTTTGAAACAGTCACCAAGGCCATTGACGAGGGAAGGTGGTCCACACAGCCTACCTGGACCTCAAAGCCTTCGATACAATACCCCACTGGCATTATAGATAAGCTCACCAGCTTAAATATAAACCCCTATGTCACTAGATGGGTTGCAAACTGGCTCAAGGACAGAACCCACATGGTTAGAATTGCTGGAGCCATGTCAGACTCCAAACCAGTTACATGTGGCGTCCCACAAGGCTCAGTCCTGGGACCTCTCTTGTTCGGTATATATTTCTCGGCGATACAGGCCAACACAGAAGGACTGTGGCTGACCAAGTTCGCAGATGACTGCAAACTGGGTGCTATAATCAACTCTCCAGCCGACACAAGCATCCTCCAAAAGGGCCTCATAGAAACAGACAACTGGTGCCAGAGCCATGGCCTCAAGCTAAACGCCAAAAAGTGTATAGTCATCCCTTTGGCAAAACAAAGTGCCCACAAATTACCACATAGGTGGTAATCCATTAAGTACAGAAGAAGTCATTAGGGACCTGGGGACCCAAGTTGATAGCAATCTCTCATTTGACAACCACGTGGCCAAAGTGGTAAGAAAAACATTTTATATAGCCCACCTAATCATGAAGGGATTCACATCTAGATCAGGGGAGGTCATCGTACCTCTTTACTCATCCCTCATCAGCCCATAATGGAGTACAATGCCCCTTTTGGGATGTACCTTACCAGACACCTGCAGCAACTGGAAAGACCCCAAAAGTACCTCACCAAGAGGATCAAAGGGCTCAAACAGATGCCATATGCTGCCCGGTTAAAGAAACTCCAGCTCTACTCAGTGGCATACCGCCTGCTCAGAGGCGATCTGTGCCTGACGTATAAGGCCATGTCCAACCCAGAATTAATGGACATGCTGCACCTCAGAAAATCCAAATCCCATCGAGCTACGCGCTCAAGAGACTTGAACCTCAGCACTGAAATAAATAGGACATGCTGGAGGGACAGATTCATAACCCAGAGGCTCCCTTCACTCTGGAATAAAATCCCAGTCCAGGTTAGGCAGAGTCCCACATTGACTCTCTTCAAGAGGAATCTTGATGAGTGGATGGGAGATCGTAGGTTTACCCCGGGTATCACTTCTGTGTCACTGTTAGACAGAGGCACAGTATATTAACCTCAAAAAAAGGCATAGCAAAATTAATTTAAAATGGGTGGCGAAAGCCAAACACACTCTGGCTAGGCTTATAAATGCCCTAGGGCAGATAGCCTAGTATGAACCTATGAACCTATGTTCCAATATAAACTCGGGTGAGTCAGCAAAACCCAAGTCAAGTTTTATTGTTAACTGTCGTAACTGTGGTGCCAACCATGAGTCTAAAAGAGAGAAGTGCTTAGCATTTTGGTCAGCAATGCCACAAGTGTAAAAAAATAGAACCACTTTCAAATGTTTTGTAAATCAAGCAAGCCTCATTCAGTTATTAAGAAAGGTCACTCAAAAAAGGAAGTTGATCAAGTAGAAATCTGCAACCCTACTTATTTATGTAGGTGGTGTATCAGTGGTCGGTGAAAAGGTTATTGCAGTAGATTTATTGGCAAACAATGAAGTATTTTTTACTGTCCTGATCAATGGCAAGTTCACAGAGCTCACAATTGACAATGGTTCAAAGTGTAATGCAACGCCAGCAGAAACATTTGCTAGAATGAGGGCTAATTTGGCCATTTGGGATAGCTTGCTGCTTATGGAAGTGAAGAGATTCAAACCGAAGGCTCAGTAGTGCTTTCACGCTATTCAGCTGGGAACAGTTACAGCTTGCAATTCTATGTATTCAGAAGACCTGTGCAGTCATTATTAGGTCTCAGAGACAGTTTGAGAATGAAACTGCTTTTTTTTTTACCAAAGAAATACACCATGTAAGCACATGTCCCAGTTCCAGCTTTACTGATGCTATTTCTCAGAGTATGCTGATGTTTTCGATGACAGGTTAGGTAGTCTTCCAGTTGTGCATTCCTTGAAAGTAAACCCAGAGGTCAGTCCAGTGGTCACACCAGCAAGGAGAGTTCCAATAGCTATGCGGGGCAAAGTCAAGGTCCAGTTAGACAAAATAGTGCAGCAAGGTTTGATTTGTCCAGTCACAGAACAAAGTGAGTGGGTGTCTTCCATGGTAGCTGCTCATAAGACAAATTCAGATGAAATGCATATGCATTGATCCAAGACACTTGAACAAAGCATTGAAAAGACCTCATCATCCTTTGCGTACAGTCGAGGAAATTGACACCCTCATGCCAAATGCCACTTTTTTTTGTCTTAGATGCAAAGAATTCATTTTGCCAAGTGATGCTTGATTGCAAATCTTCACTACTGACTACATTCAGTACCCCATTTCGTAGATACAGCTTACTTAAGATGCTTTTTGGAATAAATTCTGCCAGTGAAGTCTTTCAGCATACAATGGAGCAAATTTTTTCAGGCTACCTATGTGCAATAATAGTTGATGATTTACTGGTTGGAGGCAATGGTGAAGAAGAGCATAACAGAAACCTTAGGAAAGTTCTGGATAGAACGTGTGAAGTGAATTTAAAGTTCCATCCTCTGAAATGCAAATTCAGACTACCAAACGTTAATTATGTAGCTCATTTAATTACCAGTGCAGACTTACAACCAGACCCTTCTAAACAAGCAGCCATTCTTGAAATGCCAGTTCCAGACAATGTCCAAGCTCTACAGAATTTTCTTGGTATGGTTAACTATATGGGCAAATTTATCCCTGACTTTAGTGAGTTATCAGCGCCTTTAAGAGAACTGACATGCAAAGATGTTGCATGGTCATAGTTAGAAGAACACCAGAGAGCATTTGATAACTCAAACAGCAAATTGCCAACCTGCCTACATTAAGGTGCTATGACTTCCACAAACCAGTAGTTTTTTCCTGTGATGCTTCAAACTTCGGTCTTGGTGCAGTTATTCTTCAGGAGGGCAGACCTGTTGCCTATGTATCTAAAACTCTTACCCAAACTGAGATGCAGGGTGTTCAAATTGAGAAGGAACTTTTGGCTATTGTGTTTGCATGTTCGAAGTTCCATGATTATATTTATGGCCAAGCTAGCCAAATTGAAACTGACCATCAACCTCTAGTCACTATTTTAAAGAAGCCTATGCATTCAGCTCCAGGAAGACTACAAAGAATGATGCTTAAATTGCAAAAGTATAACTTCAAAATGGTCTATACAAAAAGCAAACTTCTTTATCTGGCTGATACATTATTCAGATCATCCAGAAATACCATGGAGCAGCTTGATGCAGAGAATTTTGACTATGATGCCACGGAAGTGCATTATTTTTCTACTATGAGACTTGATAAGCTGAGAGATCATACAAAGACTGATCCAATTTTGCAAAAGCTCAACCTCTTCATTAATGCAGGATGGCCATCAAAGCAATCCTGTGTACTGCCAACAGTGCAACCTTATTTTCCATATAGAGATGAGGTGCTGATGGAAGATGGTATCATTTTCAAAGGTCCAAAAGTTATTGTTCCTACTTCCTTATAATGTGCATACATTCAGATTTTGCATCTGGGCTACCCATTCTACCAAAAGAAGAGCAAGAGGACTAGTATTTTGGCCTTCTCTATCGAAAGACATTGATAAAGTGCTTTACTCTTGTTCACTAAGCAACAGTAATAAGCCACATTTGCAAAAAGAGCTCCTTCATCTAAGCTAAATGCCCGAACTATCTTGGTCAACAGTAGCCACTGACATATTTGAGTGAAACAATCAGAATAATACTTAGTGTTTGTAGACTCTTATTCAAACTGGTTTGCGATCAGTTTGTTACCTAACCTAACATCCAGTGCTTTTATTACTAAGATGAAACGTCATTTCTCAGTCCATGGTAGTCCACACAAAGTTATTTCTGATAACAGTTCTCAGTTTACCTGTCAATTGTTTCAGAGATTTGCAAAAGAGTGGGACTTTATTTATGTTACTAGTAGTCCTGAATACCCACAGTCAAACAGCCTTGCTGAACGTGCAGTACAGAGTGCAAAGCAATTACAAGAGAGGTCAAGTGTGACAATACTGATATCTTCTTAAATTTACACAGAAATATACCCCGTGACAACCCACTTGGCTCATGTACTCACAGAGTTCTCTCTAGGCAAACCAGAACAACCTTGCCTATTAGTTCTAGTTTGTTGGTGCCTAATGCTAAAAAAGAACAGAGCAATCAAAGCCCAACATTTTAAAAAACATTCTTCTCAGAAGTCCAGCTATGATAAAAACAAGCAGATTTCTTTGTCCGGTAAAAGAAGGAGAGAAAGTGAGGATGCAAACGGCGAAAGGCTTTGATCGACTTGGTCAACTGAGAGATATATGTGCCGAGTCAAAATCCTGCTTAGTGGAATCTGAGGGTATAGAATACAGGAGAAACCACAGACATCTTCTTCCTGTGTTAGAAACGACATTGCAGCATCGTACCTGTGATATAGACTCTAGATCTCAGAGCAACCCTGACAATGTTCATACCAAAGAACATGTCTCAGCATCCATTCCTGTTCCTGATGATGTCCCAGTTGTCCCCAAAGTTGAACATTCCTTGAAGACAGTCCCCATTCCTAGATCCTATTCTGACTTTTATGTTACATGATCAGGTTGTATTTCTAGACCTAGTGTAAAATACAAAGCAACCTGGACATGATTGTTTTATATGTGTCTGATTTTGTATAATTGCATGTCAAACAATTAGTTCTATATAATTGCATGTCAAAAGATAATTTCTGTAAACTGCATGTCATTGAATACTGTCATTTTGTATATGGATCATTTCTCAAAGAGGGAGGATGTGGAACAGAGCATGTGTATGTACCTTTAAGAAGCATTTCTACATGTAAGCACATGCATATAAATAGTGAGCATGTGCAGGCAGCAGTGCCATTTTGAGAGAACAGCCAGAGTGTTAGCATGTATGAGTGTGGTAGTCAGTCTGTTTATAAGTTTATTTAAGTTAAGTTACAAAGCCTCATTCCTGTTATGTTTGTGTGTAATAAAGCTGCTTGAACTGAACCCACGAATGTTCATCTGTTTTGTCCTGACCATATGAGCAAAAGTCCTGGAGGGTCACTGACATGTAATTTTACACGACTGCAATACTCTCTCTATTCTAGATCATCTTCTGCATTGAATCTATTGGCAAAATTGTAAACCTAAGTGACAGATGTTTGATCAGGATGGCTAACCAGTTGGCTTCCAGCATGGTGCCCTACATCCTTCTCACTTCTCAGAGAAGCTGAAGAAAAAATGCTAAAATATTTTATTTTTGTGTTATGGTCTGAAGAAGCGGGTCTGCTGCGAAAGCACTTACCAGTTTTTATGTCTTAAATTGGATTCTACACTCAGCCTTGGTGGACGTCTGTTTTTACTTACCTATATATTTTTGGATTTTGTCCCAGTCCTTTTGCAATCTTGGATTCCTCTGAAAATTGTAAACCTGTTCTAAAACAACAAAATTTGATGAAATCTTACATCCACTTTTAGGATAATATTTGCTAAGTGCATTATTATTATCCGCCACTAAAATAGCATACATATGTTCATAGATTCTACGATATAATTCTCTACTAGTCCTGCCAACATAAAAGGCAGTGCAAGACATACACTGAACTAAATAAACTGCAAATCTTGATTTGCAAGTAAAGTATCCAGGAATCCATATTTTTATACCATTAACAGTTACTTCAGCTAAACCAGTATATAAGTGCTGGCAATGACTATATACTATTTATTGCCAAAATAAATTAACCTAGATTGGAAAAACTGGACAATTGGACAATGACAACTGGAGAATCCTCAGTAATTTTCCTGAGGTTAAAAAGGTAATGGGAGAAGAACCTATGTTTGTTACTAAAAGGGGAAGAAATTCTAAGGATTTCTTCCAATCTAGGTTACATTTTTTGGCAATAAATAGTATAATAAAGTAGGAATGTTTAAATGCTTTAATTGCAATCATTGCCAATACTTATATACTGGTTTAACTGAAGTAACTGTTAATGGTATAAAAATAGGGATCCCCGGATACTTTACTTGCAAATCAAAATTTGTGGTTTATCCAGCAGGGACACAGGTGGAATCCCAGGAGTGTATTTTCTGTTTACCATCCAGTTATCCAGGTTGTGCTTAAAAAGGGATAATGAGGTACTCTGCTTGACATGGAGAGGGAGTCTATTCCACAGATGGGGGAGTCGCTGGGACACTAATCTGTCCCACCAACAAATCCTATTGATATCACAGACCAGGTTGAGGTTGCGTGTACGGGTTGCTCAAGTGAAGCTTGACTTGTGGATATGCAGCAGTCCCATCAAAGCGGGGTCTGAGATTGCTTTGTATGCCAGACAGAGGTCACCTCTGAGGAGTCTGTATGAAACTGAGACAGGGCTTTTACCCTATCTGTGTAGGGTAGGTGTTTGAGGCCCTGAATTCTCCTGGTGAGGAACCTCTGTGATCTCTCCAGTTGCTGCATGTGCTTTGCGAGGTACATGTCAAAGGGGGCGTTGTACTCAATAATTGGCCTTATAAGGGAAGAATACAGGGATCTTATGACCTCTTTGTCGCTGGATGAGATACCCTTACTTTGAGGTGGGCCATGTAGAAAGCTTTCTGTAGAACGGAAGCAACATGATGGTCAAAAGTCAGGTTGCTATCAACCTGGGTGCCCAAATCCCTCACTACTGATTGTGTACTTAGGACATTGTTATTAATGTGATAATATGTGGTGACTTCACTCTCCCCACAGGAGATGATGATGCATTTTTTGGCATTCAGCTTGAAGCCATGTTTCTGGCACCAGTCATTTGTTTGGGTGAGACCCTCTTGGAGGACGTCCATATCACCAGGGGGAATTGACTGTGCCCAGCTTGCAGTCATCTGCAAACTTGGTCAGCCATAGCCCACTGGTTTTGGCCTGCACATCAGAGAAGTATATCTTGAATAACAGAGGGCCCAAGACCGATCCCTGAGGTATGCCGCTTGTTACGCGTCTACTGCTTGAGATGGCTTTCCCTATTTTGATTAGGCGGGTTCTATCAGTGAGCCAGTTTGCTACCCATCTGGCAACATATGGATTGATGTTTAGTTGAGAGAATTTATCTACTATGCCTGAGTGGGGAATAGTGTCGGAGGCTTTGGCCAGATCAAGGTAGGCTGTGTGCACTGTCTTCCCTTCGTCCATGGCTTTAGTGACTGTCTCAAAGAAACTGACCAGATTTAACACACATGACCTCAACTTGACAAAGCCAAACTGTGTGGGGTCGTTGCCAGTGTCCCTGTTAATGAGGTCCATGATAATCTGTTCCATAGCCTTGCAGATCCGACTAGTTAAACTGATGGATCTATAATTTCCTGGATTGGTGGATGCTCCACCTTTGTGTAAAGGGATGCCAGTGGCTGTCCTCTACTTGGCTGAGACAAAGCCATTACTCAGGCTTTGGTTAAATAGGGTGCCTAATGGTGCTGCAAGTTCATGACTAAGTTCATGTAGGATGCAGCCTGGGATGTTATCGGGTCCCATGGTGGCTGTACATTTTGCCTTTAAGAGAGCAGTGATGACCTGTTCCCCTAGAGATAAGGGATGTCCTGATTTGCTGATGGGGGGGACAGAGGGGAGAAGTTTTCACTGAATCTGTCAGCCAGTAGATTGGCTATATCTACAGCATTTGTGTAAGCGCTATCCTTGACCACCAGTTCTGAACAGATCTGATTGCTTCCTTTGAGATTGCAGACATATGTGAAGAAGGTCTTATAATCATCTCTAGTAGATATGGCCAATTTGGACTCGAAGTTGGCTTTAGAGGATTTCACTAGTTTTCTTATTTGCTTGTTCAGGCTAAGGAGAGATTGATTCCAATTGGGCACCTGCTCCTTCTTAGTCCTGGACAGCAATTTTTTCCTTTTGGTACATAGTTTATTTATTGCAGCTGTCCACCAGACAAGTTTATGCTTCCTTGTGGAGGATGAATAACCATGTAAGTGTGTGACATGACAAGGTCCTTGTTTATGCATTCTCAGGTGTGATGCAGGAGTAATGTGTGACAATATACTGGAAATGCATATACTTTTTTACTTTCAGAGTAGATTTTTGAGTTCTGGTTCAGACCACACAATATATTCTGTTTTACAGCTATACCTGTGTTATGGAGGGTATGTAGATGACTGTCAGTAAACTATGAAGTCCATTCCAGGCCTGAACATACATTTATAATTACAGAACCATTATTGCCATGCTACACCAGTTACACATATAACAGATATGATACCATGTGTATGGACAGTCAACCTGCTATACATAGCTATTGTTATGTATAATTATCTTTATATTATTATTTTTGTTAGAAACTGCAGCTGGTCATCATTACTAAAAAGTGGAGTGTGCTGGATTAGAACCCTGGCTAATTTGTGTTCTGGTTATGAACTTCCACCTTGTACCTCAGGAAAAGCTAGGCAGCAAAAATATTTATTTACACTCAATACTGTCCAGAGTACTGATGGCCACACATCTACACTTAGCCTGTTTGTGCAAAGGAAGGTAAAGCAAATTAATCAGTTTCTTTGTAACAATTACATTGTAACAATGTCTCATTTTTTTTAGCACTTTACGGTGTTTATGCACAGGTGTGCAGTGTACAAATAACACAGGCAAAAGAGAATATAGATTATTTCTGTTAATACGCATTATGATCGTTCCTCAGTTAAAAAAATAATGTGGAACTTGAAGCATGGTCTTCGTATCTTATCTATTGTGTAACTCAATGTCTTTACACCTTATGCTACGCACACAGTTGGGTCACAGGTGTAGTTTCTACTGTCATTATCACCCAAGCTGCTGATCATAGTGAATGCTGTTTTGTGCTTCATAAGGTAAATGTCATTATTTTTTAAATTTTTATACATTTGACTATGTTTGAGCTAAGCCATGTGATGTGCAAATGTAAAAGCCAAAAAAAAATTTGAAAAATAAAATTAAATACATGTTAAACAATTATACAGCTCTGGAATTACAAAACACAGTTTGAGTGTGTTATCTGTCTTTGCCACAGACACAGCTTTGCAACAGCAATCAAATCATGTGCATACAAGCAATTCACATTTTCCTCTACAGTATTAACAGGACATACACTTGTACATTCTCACCTGGTTGTACATATGTGCCTTACATATTTAATGCAATGAGTGCTCACACAACCATTTATGAATATGTTTGCACAAATGCAGTTTTGTCTTCTCTTTGCATTGTGATCATTCTTCTCATATCTCTGCTGTAATCTCAGACATGCAGTCTATAGTACATTTTTCATCATTTTCCTTTAAATGTGTGATAAAATACATGACAGAGAACAACAGTTTTTAGCAAAGGCATGACAGATTTGCTATTAGTAAACAAAAAAGATAAATGTGTGGTGTTTTGTTTCATTTAAAAGCTCGCTGAAGTTAGTTCCATACTTTTTAAATATATCTTAACTGACACACCCACGGCAGTGAAGGTTGTCTGAATTGCTGTTGTGTTTTCCCTCCCTCTCACACTAATCATTCACAGTTGCAAGCCATTAGCAACCAACAATGGTATACAGACTATAATATGTTTACATACACTACACAAAGTCAAACATTTGGTATTCAGCAATTTTAATGAGTTCACACCTTATCTGCATCTTCACAGTGCTCAGAGGGCTGAATCTACACTATAAAACTGTAACCATGTAGCTAGGGAACCTGAAAGTGAGGAGATGTGTATTTGGACAAAACAGAAGATTGGTATTCCTTTGAAGGTGATTTATATGCAGAGAAGGCTTACAATTTGGCCAAGGTTTGCTTGCATTACTCAAATACATTCTAAATTTTGTAATATGTTACAAATGTATTTATATATCCATTAGAAAATGGAACTTTATCTGTATGTACTTCTTATACTTCATTGCTGGCATAGGCATTTTGGCAGGCATTTACATTTCAGAGATAGACAGGTTATACTATTATTTTTTAAATTTGATTTTACAATATTATATGTTATTGGTGAGAAATGTAATGTACTTGTCACTGACATTAGTGTTATGCTTCTGAAATGGGTGTGCTGGCACAGTGAGACGTGACCAGCATTCATAAACTGACTCTTCTGTTGTAAATGTGTATACATCCTGATAATTGTGTGGAAAGCATATACAACAAAAAAGGTCCAAATTCATGTTAATGAGGTCAAGAGACAAAATACAGAAAACAGAAGAAAACACCCCCAAGCTCAAACCCTAGTAAAATTTTTTTAAAACACTTTTGCACATGAACACAACAAAAGCTTTCAGGTCTTCACCCTTATTCTGTTTATACTTTAATAAAGGTTTTAAATTAACAGCAGAAATTAATCCAGGCAGACTATCCACATTCAAACCTATTATCCAATTTTGTTCACAGACTTCAGTAAAATTCTTTAAATCACCACCCCTTCTATTCTTTAATACAACTTGTATAAACCCAAATTTAAAATTATGTTGCAGCCCTTCTTCTTGAACATGCTTTGCAAGTGAATTCATGTTTCATGGTTTTCCTAATATCTGATAGAGGTTCAATAATTTGTTCTTTAAATCTACAGTTGCATTAACTAATATAAAAGCTTTTACACAGAGTGCAGGTAGATAAATATATTATATTCTCTGTATTGCAATTCACATAACAGTTAAATTTAAATACCTTATTGGTATTTGGGTGTACAAAGTTCATATCAGTTATAATATACCTGCAACATGAACAATTATGACACAGAAATGTTCCCTTTTCATTACTGTAAATCAACCCTTTTACTGGTTTCATTTTTTGGTAACAGAGCCTCTGTTTCAGATTTAAACAGTTCTGAAAGGAAAATTGCAGACTTTCATTAATAAATTTACTCATTCCTGATTGTGTACAAAGGATATCCCAATTATTTCTTATAATATTCAAAATTCCCTCAGTTCTATTACTATGACAAATTAAGTACCTAACACAATTCTTCTTTTTATTATTATTATTATTATTATTATTATTATTGTTAGCAGGATTAATGAAGTCAAATGTCATGTTTTCCAACTACATAAAATATGGTCTCACTCTAGTCTTCTGTGCAGAAATAACTTAATTGGAAACATGATCAAGTACTGCAGGTTCATACTGTCTATCTCTAAATTTATCCATCATTTCTAGCAATTGTGATGTACACCTTTGGGGATCAGTATACAATCAACACACTCTAAGAAACTGACTTTTTACTATGCCTTTAAAAATGTGATTCAGCTACATGCTGCATCTATGTAAAAGGTGATTAGCATGTACTTCTTTTTTATGTATACTCATTCCCAATTCAGCATCTTGTTTAAAAATGTTAAGAACCAAACAATCTCTTTTTCAGAGTATCTTAATTTAAATTTTAAAAATATCTGTTGCATTGTCAAGATAATTCACAAATTCTATGACAGTGTCCACATCTCCTTGCCAAATCATAAATATATGGTCTACAAAACGCTTGTAGAACAAAATATTTGTACTATAGTTTGATGAGCAATTAAAGACATAGGCATTTTCTCAATGATCAACTGTTATGTAGACATAAATATTAACTACTGAGGTGCCCATTGCAACCACGGATTGTTGATGGTAAACCTCATTCTCAAATAGGAAAACATTCCTGATTAATACCAAATCTAACAGAAAACAAATAATTTCAATTTTCCTGTTAGTAAATTCGCTATTCAGTGAAGAAATGTTGTCACAGCTTCTATACCATATAGATTTGGCATAACAGTAAAGAGTGAGTTAATATCTAATGTTACAGCAATTTAGTCAGAGGTCTGATTATGCTCATACTAAAAATAACATCTCTTAAGGAAATCACCAGTGTCACTTATAAAACATCTTAGTTTTTCTGATAAAGAACCCAATATATTATCCAAATACAAATAGATGGGTTCTGTTATCCATCCCCTCCTGTAGAGTATAGGTCTCATCGAGGGGGGGGGTGTCCTGTTTATGTGTATTTTGGGTAGTCGGTGAAGAATTGGAGTAAAGGGGTGGGATACATGAAAGTATGTACACAGTTCACAGATAATATCATCCTGCAATTACATCTAATAAATATAAGTATTTAAAAATTATATCATTCAGCTTTTTGCTGTCAATAATTCGAACCACTTCATCATCTTTCAAAAAGTCATGCATACTGTTCACATAATCAATTCTATTCATAATCTGCCTGGATTAAATTCTGCTGTTAGTTTAAAACTTTATTAAAGTATATACAGAATAAGTTGTAGGATGCATACTATACAACTTTGTTGCTATGCTGCATTTTTAGATAGGTTACTCTGTAATTGCGTATTTATGGTACAATGTAAATTGCTTAATTGATGTTGTATTTTAATTGCTTTTTAGAACATGTGACATCTTTTAGAAATTAGTGCTTTTAGAATTTTTATATGCAATGAGAAAGGGTGAAGAGCCGAAAGCTTTACTGTGTTCGTGTGCAAAGGTGTATTAAAAGAATTTTACTGGTGTTTGAGCTTGGGAGTATTTTCTTCTTGTGGAAAGCATATATACATTACATCTGTGGTATTCCTTGGTTTGTACAAACCTTCATTTGTTTGGTGTTTTGAGGGTGGGGGAGCCACCTACCATTCAGTGATCCAACGGGAAAACTGTGTTCCAAGTGCTTTTCTGTTGGAAATGTGTAGGTATCCTGATGTTTATACATTGCTTATGTGGTATTCCTTAGTTTGTACAAACATTTGTGTGTGAGGGGAAGGTGGAGCAACCAACTAAACTTCAGTTGTACTAAATGAAAAGTGGGGTTCAAGTGCTTAATGCTGACAAAAGAGTAAGCCGACTGATTATTTTTAAAGTAATACATTTGTTATGGGGTATTTATCTGTTTTATTTTTCTCTGTTTTATGTCACATGGGATTATGGCACCGAAGCCTACAAATCCACAAAATACCTCCTTTAGTTATGTGGAAAATGAGGTGATAATACAGGCTCTGAGGCAGCATGCAGCCTTTCTGCTTGAGATAGGATGTGGAGATATGGCTGTCAGAAAGAAGATTTGGAACCAGTTACTGAATAATGTCAACTACAAATCCAGAAAAACCTCCTTCAGTGATGTGGAAAATGAGGTGATAATACAGGCTCTGAGGCACCATGGAGCCTTTCTGCTTTAGATAGGATGTGGGGATATGGCTGCCAGAAAGGAGAACTGGAACCAGTTAGGGAATGATGTCAATGCAGTTGAATGTAGCAGCAGCAATTATGATCAGGTGTGGCACTGGGCCACTGATATGATTTCATCAGCCCAGAAGAAGGCAGTTACAGTTGCCCAAGAACAGCTGGCTGTGGGGGTGGAGGTTGGTCCTACTACAGACCCATGAGTGTCACCAAATGAGGAGTTCCTGTCCATTGTCAGAGATCCAGACAGCTCAGTGGAGACTGTGAACTGTGTGCTTGATGTTGGTGCTGATGTGGCTGTGAGGACAAGTGTGTCCTAGGAGCAGCTTCAAGGTAAGCTTACATATGGCAAGTTTTATATTTGTTTGTAGAATAAAATATATAATTTGAATATCATTTCCTGTGAAAAATGTTTTTGTACCTATTGATAATTAATAGAGTTATACGAGAGTTGTTCAGTACACATGGGTATAGGTGGACGTCTTAGCCAAGTTTCAGTTTCAGTTATATCCTACAGGACATATAGGCAATTGAGTATTCACTGTTCCCTGTGTTATTCCCATTGTCATGCTTAATTGCCATCCTTTCCTTGCTTCATTTCTTTTAGGACCATCCTCCCTGCAAAGTGTGGAGACATCTACACATGGTAAGCAAACATTTATTTGCTTATTGCTAATGTATGTGTCAGGAGGGTATAATGAGTGTCTGTATTGCTGTATCATCTGTGATTGTGTGACCAGTGTTACTTTTTTATCATCCATATTGGTTTAATATCTAGTGCAGTATCAACCACAGCCAAAGTACAGGCTTCATTCCAGCAGAGTGGAGAACTGCTATTGACATCCCATTAGCTTGACAAGTCTGATCTGTAAGGCCATGGAGCGTATTATTATGGACCTCATAAACAAGGACATAGGCAGTCTCCAAGTATTTGACCCCACCCAGTTTGGAGCCATCAAGTGCAGTTCTTGCCTGTCGAACCTGGTTGACTTTTTTGAGACTGTCACCAAGGCACTAGATGAGGGAAAGTCAGTACACACAGCTTACCTTGACTTGGCCAATGCCTTTGACACAATCTCCCTCTCAGGCATTACTGAAAAGCTAACAGAACTTGGTGTAAATCCCTATCCCATCAGGTAGGTTTACAAATGGCTCACTGATAGGACCCACAGGATCAAAATAGGTGCCACTACCTCCGATAGCAGACCTGTCACTAGTGGTGTCCCTCAGGGATCTGTCCGGGGACCCCTATTGTTTGGCATCTACTTCTTAGAGGTCCAGGCAAAGACAAAAGGCCTGTGGCTGACCAAGTTTGCAGACAACTGTAAGTTGGGTGCTGTCATTGACTCCCCAAATTATGTTAATATACTTCAAGAGGGTCTCACAGCAACAAATGACTGGTGCCAAAGTCATGGCCTTAAGTTAAATGCAAAAACATGTATTATCATACCATTCGGCAAAAACATGACCCCTACTGATTACCACATTAGCGGCAACCCCCTAAGCACACAACCTGTGGTGAGAGACCGGGGGTACACAAGTTGACAACAATCTCATATTTGACCATCATGTAGCAGCAGTGGTCTGAAAAGCCTTTTACTTAGTTTATCTCATAAGTAAAGGGATTGCATCCAAAAAAAGGAGGTTATTACCTCGCTGTACTCCTTCCTCATTAGGCCAATAATTGAGTACAATGCCCTATTTGGTATGTACCTCTCCAAACACCTGCACCAACTGGATAGGCCACAGAAATACCTCACAAAGAGAATCCATGGCCTCCAACACTTGTCCTATGTGGACAAGCTCAAATAACGATCACTCTGCTCTGTATTGTACAGATTGCTCAGAGGTGACCTGTGTCTCGCCTACAAGGCAATCTCATACCCTGCGCTACTAGAGATGCTCCATATCCATAAGTCTAACTCCTTGCATAGTACCCAATCAAAAGGCTTAAATCTAATATGTGACATTAACAAAACCTGCTGGAGACAGGTTTGTCTTCCAGAAGCTGCCCCATCTCTGGAATAGACTCCCCATACACGCCAAGCAAAGTACGCCACTGACCCTCTTCAAGCGCAATCTTGATGAGTGGATGGGCAACCACAAATTTGTCCCAGGGGTTCCACCTGTGTCCCCCAGTGACAGGGGTGACAGGTGCTGACTGTGGTTTCTTTTCTGGGGATAAACTCTTGACTAGGCTTGTAAGGGCCCCAGAGCCATTAGCCTAGTAATGTCATATGATCCTATGATCATAATTTCATTCCTGCGTTTGTTGCTTATTATCACAAATAATCCTGACAGTGGATGTGTAGGACTCCTACCACCTGATGTCGGAGTATTGGTAGGGTCTGATGACAATGATGGCCACATGAAAGCATTGCTGAGGGGTGCAGAGTTTGACTCTGACACTGAGGTTGTGACTCACACATCCCTTGTATTCCCTTCAGACACAGTCCATATGCATATCCATTCCACTGAGCCCACAGATAATGGGCAAGTTGAGGGTGACACACTTGATCAGAGTAGTATGGTTACTGCATCTTCAGTGCCTCTTTCCTCTGGTCATAGCCCAAGTGTGACTGAGGTGCCACACAGGAGGGTTGGTATGGATGTTCAGAGAAGGTCTGTTGTCCACCCTCCACCTGATGCTGGTGTGTCATTATGTGCAACTCGACAAATGTTTAAGGTCATCATGGAGGTACAGACACATCCCACTAGGGCCTCCAAGGACATGCTTACGGTTCTAGATATGGCACAGGTTGACATGCATGACTGCCTCCTTTGTGTGGCTGATTCAATGGATTGGATGAATGACAAGATGGAACAGGCAGTGTCTGTGAAGGAATGTCTGTTGGGAGGGGAACTGCATTCCCACGGGCATATGTCTGCAATATCATCTGTTGTTAGCCAGCATGACTGTGCACGGTCCTGCTCCTGTAGTGGCACTAATTCTACTGCTCTGCAAGTAGTTGAGGTGTCCACACCCAGATGTGGTAGACCATGGGGTCGAGGACCTGGGCATAGTCATCAGGAAAGCTCATCTAGTAGACATCGCTCATGTACAGGAAGCACCAACACTTCTGACTATGGGTATGGACATGCCAGTGCAACTTCTGGCAGGGCCACTTCTTGTGGTTGGGGACAATGACACTGAACTGATACCTCTACCATGCACAGCTCACAGCTAGAGCTAGCAAAGAGCTTGGCTGTGTTCATGCAGACACTCACTCACACATAAAACATTGAGTGCCCATACAGATGCACACACCTAACAGGTACACTAGGCATTCATGAAGCTTGCAGGTTAATCTGTCTCACTGGCCATTTGATAATTACCTACATTTCTGCCTGCCTGTGTTTCTTATCACACACACTCTCTACTTTTGTGTCAGCCTTGGCCTTGTGCCCTACCAAACCCTACCCTATGCAAATGATGATAATTGTGCCATCACTTTGTTTCTATACTCTGGAGTCAGGGATATGTACATATTTTTTCTTGCACAAGGTATATAGCCAACAGAGTGCTTAGTATATGTATCAGTGATGCTGTTTTGAAACTTTTACTGATTTCTTACAGCCTTTTTACTATTGTGACTACTACCTTGAAATTGTGCATACATCAGTGAGGCTTGTTACTCCACTTGTGAGAATGTAGGAATAATTAGACTTTGAACTGCTTCTTCTATTGTGTGTATTTTTGATGCATGAAGCATGTTAGCTGATAAATGGCAGAAATCTATAAACACAAGTCAGTCCTGTCACATACTGATATCATTGCTGGACAACCCACACACATTCTACTTAGGTACATTTTCAAGTAACAGTATAAAAGTATAAGCCATGCATTTGTGTTCTTACCCATTTATTTTCCTGTTCTAGGTACAGCACTTACCTTGATTGCCCTACAGTTACATCTGTTTTAATTCAGGGCTGACTATATGTGATGCTAGCAGTACCCAGACATTACATGGGTAAGTAAATGTTGTGATCATCGCCTGGCATCAATTTTACTGTATGTATCTACATAGGATGAAAGTTGTATCCCTTAGGTGGTCAGCATGTGTGCTAGCAATTGCCTTTTGGCCAGGGCAAGGGTATATTGTGCACGCCTACATCTACCAACACCAACAGCTGCTGTTGGATACCCCTCTGAGTCTTCACCTGAGTGTGACTGTGCTGACTTTGCCAGTGTCAGTGGAATATGTGTGTCCTTTCCCCTTGATGTTCCTGTTGCAGCTATTTTCCCAGGATAATGTTGTGTAGGATTGCACAAACAGTGACAATTTTAGCACTTGTACTGGGATCATATTGCAGGCCCCCCTTATGTATCTAGGTACTGAATCTGTGACTTCAGCAGCCTAAGCACATGCTCTGTGATATTTCTTGTTTGAGCATGTACCTCATTACAGCATTCCTCTGTGGGTGTGTGCATTTCTGATGGGCGTCTTCAGCTATGGTTCGAGTGCATACCCTGCATCTCCCAGTAAATAGCCTTGTGGGATATCCGACCCTGGAAAACCTCTGGTAGGGCTGTGAGTTGTGCCAAATATGGCAGGCATGGTAACTGCTCGGGTTGCGAGCACACACATTCAGTATGATTCCCTTAGTGTTACACATGGCCTTTCAGTTAATGGAATGGAAGTCCTTTCTGTTTATATAGATCCTTCCCTGCTCCCCAGGTGGTGCTTTGATATCAAGGTACATGCAGTCTATGACAACCAAAACTTCAGGGAAGTGTGCTATGGGGTAGATATTCTGCATAGTTGTAGTTGCATCCTCAGGGGTATGGAGAAAATATATACAGTCACTGGCATGCTGTAGCATAGCATTCAGGAACTGATATAGGATCCTGGATGCTGATGCCTGTGACACCCCCAGCATGTCCCCTGTTGGTCTCTGGAAGGTTCCTGTTCTTGTAGCTAAAATTCTGAGTGCTACACATACCTTGCTCTCCAGAGGCATTGGTTCCCCTCAGTTTGCCCTTACTCTCAGGTGTGGATGACAGAGGTTGCAGAATCGCTGGAGTGTATCTCTGGCCACCCGATAGTGCTCTGCTATTTCTACCTCATGCAATCCATGAAATGCTAAACAGGATCTAAGCTCCCCTGTCCTTCTCCAAAGTCTATCAGCAGCAGCAGCATAGAGTTGAGCCTGTTGCACATACACATGTAAAAGAGCAGCAGCAGCCCCTAACATTCTTTCCCGTGTATTTTCCATGTCTCTATTCCAGTAGGTTTTGGAATTCGGGGCAAAAACCTGCACAAAGTATATACAATTGCTTTACAGTTTGTTGAATTGCTCCACCATTTTGGATTGGTTGATTAGCATGTAATTCAGCTGCTTATGCTATAATTAGCATACCACAGTATTTACTGTGTTTGCACAGCTCTTCACACCATGTAAAGCCACTTACTGAATACAAATTGTCGTGCTATCATGTGCACTTCACAACACGATGTGCACATAGTTTCAGCAAGTCATGTATAATTTATTGAATCCAGCCCAATATTTATAGCTTCAAATGGGAAAGAGATGTATTATCTGAATCAGAGAAGACAGTGACAACAGCAAGAAGCCATTTGTAACAAGAGAATGCAACTGTGTATGGCATAAAATTGTATTCCTTGGTCATAGTAATCCAGCAATGGAAAATATCTCTCTGTATTGTACCCATAAGTGGGATAGTTTATCTGCTGTTTACGTTCAACATATATTATTCAAAGCATGAGAAAAGGAGGCTGTTTAGAGGCATTAACTACTTATGGGTCAATACTAGGCTAATTGCCCTAACAGGGCATTTTAAACTTACCTAATAATCTGAGGTCAGAATAAAATCTTGTACCTTTTGTCTATAAAGTGAAGACTTTAACTATTACACCAAACCAAACCAAGCTTCAAAGTCTAGTTAACCAATCTACATACCTATTAGAAGTCTAGAATAACCAGATGTTGGTAACAAACTCTGTATTTTGTATCTGTGGAGTAAATAACTTAACCGTTGCACCAACTGTTCCTCTAAAAATGAGGTATATAAACTGCTCTTCCACACACATGCTAGAGTTACTAAACCTAAGGTCTTGATGAGATTTGAACTCCAATCCCTCATTTGCAAAGCCAGGGCTTTAACCCCTGAGCTATAGCAAGAATGCCAGTGTAAATGCTATATTTATTTCATGACTTTAAAGCTTCATTACATATGGGATAGGTTGAGCTGTGAGTGTAATTCTTCCTTGTTTTTTTTTTTTTATTATTTGAAAAGCCACATTAATATAGTTCATTCACAGCAGAATGTAGTTCGTTCAAGGGGTGTATGGAGAGGATTTGTGACATAAAAAAAACATATACTACTTTTAAGATACGAATGTACAAGTGAATTTCATATAGGCTTCAATAACTACTGATTCAGGGAAAATACAGGTGGACATCTTATCTATACAGGAAGCATTTGTCATGAAACAGGGCCGGCTGACTACATGGCAGCTGTACTGATAAACTGGATTCACATTGACAAAAGCGATTTGAAATAATTATGCTCATTCAAAACTGCAGGGATTATGAGTTAATAAGATTTTGTGGGAGTTGTGGGAATTAAACAATCAGAGTTCTCTGTATTCATTTTGTTACATCCAGATTCTATTATTTTTTAAATATTTGCACTTCTAGGAAACATTTTTCCTTCCCTGGCTTGCTAGGGTGCCTAGTAGTGATACCATTGCCTACAGTTTTGGTTGGCATCACTGTGAAATCAGGTTGAATGAAAACGTGCTCAAATGAATATCATACATTCAACCTGAAGAACTAAACTGGAAGTCTCAAGAAACTGTAGTTCCACTACCAAATTAACTCTCTACATGCTGAGTCCAATCATCACTACCTACGTCTCTAAGTTTCCTATTACTTAGTCCCATTTAGACTTTAACCCATGAGTATAAGTGCCCAAAGAAGAAGCAATGCCAGACTCACTGAATACTATTTAATAGATAAACATAGGGATAGAGGGTTTCAACTATTTCTGTAAAAGGAAAATCCTAGCCTACATATTATTCCAAAAATGGTTGTTCTATGTAGGCACAAGTTGGATTTCGTGGGAAATGACACTAAGGTTCTCAGAAAACATTCTGCATTATCATTGGACCACAGCGGTGTTCTTCACAAGGAGTACCACAGTCCATTTTGGGATCACAAAGAGCCACAAGAACTGAATGGCTGCTGCTGCCATTCATAGGAATCTCATGAGAAATAGAATCATAGTATTCAGTCTGACAGTACATCAAGTGGGAAGAACACTGAATACAATATTTACAGAAAAGCACACGGACTAGTAGATGTATAGGGATCTCTTCAATGTGTACATTAGAGTCTAACTTGGGTATGCACAGGTGCATTATTATTTAATTTAATTTAATTTTATTTATTTTATTTAACATTTGTTGACTAGGAAAGTACGACTAGGATGGAGCCTATTTTCAGTGGAGGCCCAGGGAGAAACACTTTAGCCGCATGTCTTTGGAAAAAAAATGGCACACTGAATATAGTTATAAAAAGGTACATTGACAGGGAAGAGCTGAATACACATTTAAATACTTAATGGTGTTTTTGCTCATTTTTAAACAATATCTGTTTTAATTGTTTCAACTTTCTTGACTGCTGGTACTAGATGGCTCCATGTGAGTACTTTAATTTCATCAATTATTTGTGTTTTACAATTCTCGGTTACTTGTATATTTCAGTATCTGCACAATCCCCAATGTAAAAGTCTGACAAAAGTCTCACTACATTATTGTGATTTTAAGTATATACAGATCCTCTGCCATTAGTATATCACAGCCAGCAGCAAGATGGGCAACTGTGTCTAGCTCTGCACTGCAGAACATACATTTGTCTGTATTGTTCTGTCTGAAATTTTTATAAAGATTTTATAAATCAGTGAGTACATAATCCACTACCTTAAACTTCCATTGTTTGGTTTAAATTCTTTCTTCTTATCCATCCTTGTGCCAACTCTTGATTAACATGGTTGTTTCAGCATTTCTGTATACCTGCCACTATAACTGTAGGCATTCAAGTTTTCTTCCCCTGTCTTCTGGTTGTGATTTTTATACTCTTTTTTTTTTGTTTTCTAGAGCCTTCTGCTTGTACCTGTTTTTTCTCACTTCTTGACGTATGTCCATACCCAATTCATTTCAAAAGGCTTCTTCAAAATGGATTATGATTGCCATCTTAGATTTGTTCTCTTCATGATTTAGAATTTTCTTTATGTTTGGATATGAATATGACATGAACGATGTATGCAATTCCAAGATTGCAGACCTATTAATATTTCTAAAAGGCCTATGCCACCTTCAGAACACTATATAAGATTGCCCTGCATTGCTTTTATGCATGGTGGAGCAGTTTGTTTTATTTTCTTGTCCTCCTAATCCAATACTTCTTCTGATCAGTCAGTCATACCAAAGGTTAAAGTTAGAACAGAACGTTAAAGATGACTTACAGCTTGATATTCATTCTTAGATGTCAATGCAGTTTTCTGCAGTAACTTCACCCTTCTTAAATATTCTCAAGCTTTGTTCTCATTTGTTCAGATTGTCTTGCTAACTCTCTATCTTTTCCATATATTTATATGGTCCCCCTTGGTCCAGTTCATTTGTATTGCATTTCACTTCCTAGATGATATTTTCTCGATGCTTTACTTTTCATGCAATAATTTTTGTTTTCACACACACACATTCATTAAGGTCAGATGTCATTCTCAGATAGTTTTAGCCATTTATAATTGACTTTGAGTCGATTGTCATATGAACTACACAGTTTTAAATCATCTACAAAAGGAAGTGAGATGTTATTTTACATAGCCCATTGTGTTCAGTAAAAGGCAAAACAGTAGTGGTGACAAAGAATCACCCTGGGATGTCCCAATTTGTGTTTTCTACTGGGGGTAATTTGATGTACACACATACACACACACACATATATATATATATATATATATATATATATATATATATATATTTGTAATCTGTCTTTACCATCAGCTAGTGGCCTCTTTTTAGGGAAGATATGAGGTGGTATTTATAGTACTACTAGGGGAAATTTGGCTAGGGCATCAGGGAACTTCCTCTATTCTTTTCAATAGGTGCCATGGGATCTTTTACATCCACATGAGCTAACCCCAACTAAGCAGATAGAGTCGCTTTAACATCTTACCCATAGGGCAATACATTCAGGAGCACATAACCTCCTTATGCTGCCCTGCAGTGTCGGTAATCGATCTACCGGGTGTGGGAACAGAGACAACAGCTTTCTGCACCACAGGCATGTGTGTTACTGTCGCGCCTCTGACACTGCATGTGCAGGTTCTATCTCTTTTTACATTTCACCATTATGATTGTAATAGATGAACCTTGATTCCATATGATTTTATTTTATTAATTTTCTGTTCTATTGGCATGATTGAATTCTTATCAATGATTGTAAACACTATCTGCATAGCAGTGTATAATTTATATGCGATAGGAAGGAAAGCAATTACTCAATAGTTCTGATGGCTTACAGGTTTAAATTTAAGGAGTTAATACAGTTTTACCTGTTGTTAACCAGGCTGGTGTCAGTTCAGGGTGTGACTATAGGTAATTTTAACTGAAGGTTAAATCACTGTCCAAAGATGTTAATGAATTTATCCATTAGTTGAGTACAGCATCTGGATCCTCTCATTTGTAGGATGTGTTATAGCAGGTAAGACAGTGGCTTCACCTTGTATTATTGCAATACTGATTCATCTCCCATTTTCGCTGAGAGAGCAGGTACTGGAAATATAATATCTCAAGTGCTTTCCTTTTGGATGGGGCAATGCCCAAGGTCAGTCAAGAGTTTCTGTGGAGGGATGTTGGTGATAAGAATTACACTCTTATCATGAAGGGATTCACATCTAGATCAAGGGAGGTCATAGTCTCCCTATACTCATCACTCATCAGACCAATGATTGAGTACAATGCCCCATTCGGAATGTATCTGACCCGACACTTGCAGCAGCTGGAGAGGCCACAAAAGTTCCTCACCAAAAGGATAAAGGGTCTCAAAAATCTGTCTTATGCTGCCCGACTGAAAGAACTCCAGTTATATTCAGTTGCTTACCGCTTGCTCAGAGGTGACCTGTGCCTGACATACAAGGCCATGTCAAACCCAGATTTGATGAATATGCTTCATCTCAAAAAATCTAGATCCCTCAGAGCCACAAGGGCGGGAGACTTAAACCTCGACACGGTTATTAATAGGACGTGCTGGAGAGATAGATTCATCACCCAAAGACTCCCTATGGTGTGGAACAAAATCCCGGTTTATGTGAGGCAGAGCACCTCGCTGGCCTTGTTCAAGAGGAATCTTGACCAATGGATGGGAGATCGCAGATACACCCCAGGGGTTTCCTCAGTGTCACTGCTTGACAGAGGCACAGCAAAATAATGGGCATAGTTTCTCCAAACTAAAGGGGTGGCGTAAGCCACAAAACTATGGGCTAGGCTTGTAAATGCCCTCGGGCAGATAGCCTAGTATGAACCTATGAACCTATGAACTCTCTGATTTGGAATGCATCAGATTTGTTTTATCGAGAGTAAAATGTGAAAGGGCTGGGAGATCACTGGAAGTTACCCATCACAGAACAAAATTATCAGTGGAAACTTTAGCAAGGAAACAGCCACTGAAGTGTGTCAACAGGAAACAGAATATCAGCTTTACATGGTCAAAAATAATGGTGAGCTGCTATGTTTTTGTGGGAGAAACTAAAAGTTACAACTTGCAAAACACAGTAATTTATTTATTTATTTTACATTAGTTTACTGGGAAAGTCTGACTGGGCCCATGGCCCATTTTCAGCTGAGGCCCAGGGAGGAAAGCTCCACAGTATAACATTACAAAAAATATAAGAAGAAATATTACAAGAAATATAACAAGCAATATTACAAGAAATAGTTAACTTAAAAATAGTCACAAAGCAAATTTGTGTTGGTAGAGATAATGATATATTAAACAGAAGAGGTAAGACTACAATAAAATATATGCAATAGAAATATTGATAGTGGGTTAAGTGTAGGTTAGAGTGGAATTAGATTAAGTAAAAATATATAAAGTAAGAATAATATGAATGGACTGTGGGAATATAAAAACTACATATTCATTAGCCTTTTGGAAATTATGGGAAAAAGATGGATAAGCCAGGACATTGACTTGATTCAGGAAAATACCAACATGTTTGAGATGCAGGCTCCATTGAAAAAGAATGAATAGTGGGTCTTCTGCATTGATGTTAAACTCAGATATAGTGGAAGAATAGAGAGGGGTGAGTGAACCATGCTGTATATGTAAGCAGGAACATAAAAATAAACAGAGAGGGTGAAAACAACTCACTTGAGTACTTGACTGAAGTTATTCTAACAACAGTATGCAGCTCCCTGTTCAAGATGCTGAAGAGGGCTATGATGTTGTGGGACCTGCAGCTGATGGGAATGGGAGTTGGTCTATATGCGTTCCCCAAGAACTTGTGTCATCTCCCAAATTCTGATATACTGTGCCTTTCATTTTACAAGCATTGTGTTATTGTGCTGTCATCTTGTGATTCTGATTTGTATTACTGAAAAGAGTGGATGAATCCACACACTAAGTTAACAAACAAACAACAAGCAAACAATAAATAAATACATAAATAAAATGCCACATACAACAAACAATCAAATAAATACACAAACAAGCTAACAAATGTGTGAGTATGCTGGAACAATGTGGAGTGGCTGAAGAACAGCATGCCAGTTGTTCTTCATCCTTACAAAATGCTGCAGACATACAGGGAGATGGCATACAACACAGCATGAAAACTGGTCACTTTGGGGGAAAACATGCACATTGTTTAGAAATGCAAATAAGGTACAATGGGCACCAAGTATATTATCAATGTTGTTATCTCCTTAACCTCTGCAAGGGCAAAATAAAGATGGAAGTGGTTTACAGAAGGTATGAATCAAAATATTTTTCAAAAAGAGAATGAATGACTTCAGTATGTATGGATGTATCTCTCTCTAGTAAAAATAAAGGTAAAGGGGACATTTTCAACCTTGGAGGTATAGCTCTTAACTGCCCCTAATTGTGAAGAGCATCTCTGATTTTCCTTCATATCTTTGCCCTGTCCCTCATGATTTTTTTATTTTATTTTAAATCATTAAGGATTACAGCCAGTAATATCAGACATTTGAGTCTCATACTTCTTAACTTTCAGAAAATACACTTAGATGAAAAACCTGTTGTTATTTTAACTTTTTAATTGAATTAGGACAATCTCCTTCTTAGACACAATCAACAAAGCCCAAGACTTAGGTCATACAGTATCAGCTCTCTTCCTGGATCTATCAAAAGCATTTGATACTTTTTCTCATTCTATCCTCCGGTCCCAACTTTTGTCTACAGGATTATCCACCCAGTCAATTAACAGGTTTAAAAGCTATCTCTCAAATAGGCAACATGTTGTAAATGGCAAAACACTATTTCCGTCTACCTTCATAACTCTACAGGTGTTCCACAAGGCTCAATTTTAGGTCCTCTTCTGTTTAACATATTTATAAATAATCTTCACCAAACTATTCCAAATAAAAGTAGCTTCTCTTTTCATTTGATGTATTTTGCCTTTAAGCTTTTAATTGTGAATTAACTTTATCCAGTGTGCAAATGTATTTAATTGATTTATTGTTTTATTGGTTAAAGTATTTAAGACTGAGTTTTTTTACTGTGGAATTATTCTGAAGAAGTCGTTTGATGAAAGCGGACAAATAGATTTCTGGTACGCTATTTGTGGATTTTGCTGTTTTCATTTCGTTACCTCCCCTTGCACCTTTGGATTTTATTTGGTTTGACTTGGCTTTTTTTGGAGTTTGATGCTTGCCTTTTCATGGCGGAGGTAGCTGACGATCCTTTATTGAATGTTACCATTCATCCCACTCCTTCATCTGAGAGTGACAACCTGAACAACCTACTTGTTGCAACGTTAGTGGACATTCAAAGTTCACTGAAATTTTTGGTGGCGAAGGCCAGTGGGGAAAAACAGGAGTCGACAGCCAATGCATCCAGTCCGGTTGGTTTTTTTGATGAAATGGACACAGTCATTGAATTGGGCAACTCCACGAATGGTCCTTTTGAGGGTAAAGCAAAGGAGCAGCGTATGCGCACCCATTTTACCGGAAATGCTACCATTGAGCAGTTACTCAGCTGCATGGAGAACCCTTTCAGCGGTGCTGGAAGGTATTCCAACGAAGTACATGATGAACATCTTAGCGACCAACGAGAGCATCTTTTGAGACTGTTAAAAAGGTACAAATCCTTAGATTTAGAAAATTGCTATTTTTTGCATTGCGTTAATCTGGGGATTGTGCCAAAGGGTTTGAGGTTCTTTAAGTGCCCCAGTGGGGTTTACCTCAACAATCCATTTTTTCAGCGTTTAGTTGCCTTTTTTAATGAGGTAGGGTTGCGTTTCCTGAACTTATTGATTGCAAACAACAAACAGAAAATGATTATTCTTAAGGACGAGATTGTAAATGTAGAATCCTATCTTAAAAACAAGCTGTCAGTTGATAACTTTAGCGTTTTTCTACAACAGTTTACTCGTGATATTAATCAGCATTCCGCTGAAGTTACCACTCGTAAGCAACAAAAACTTGATCATGATTTAGTTTCTTATCAAAATAAATCTGCCTATGACTTTTTTGCACTTCGCAATAGAGACAATAGAGACAATAAAGGCAGTGTTTTTAAAGGGCAAGGTGGTAACATTGATAATAATCGTTCTTTTAATGTTGCTTTGTCCTCTGTTACTGGTAGTAACAGAGTTCCTTCTTCTGACGAAATATATAATAAACAACAGGGCCTTGAAATGTCAAATTCCACAGATGGCTCTTCTACTAACATTACACAGGCCATTAATAAACAAGTTAAAAGTTCTGGCTGTGAGAAGGACCATTGTGGTTCTGAGACTATTTCCCTTATTTCGGACCAAGACAAGGCTTGTAGAAATAAATCTTTTGTTGGTTCTTCAGATTCTTCCTCCTCCAGTTTCCCTAAGAAGAACCAGGGAAACTTGAGCAAAAAGACTGTGCTCACTCGGAGCAGGACTTTTTTGGGGTCGAATTCATTGGGGGACGAAGCCTAGTTGAACGTCTGGATTTTTTTAACATCATTAACTTGACTAATCATGTTTTTTCCGACATACAACTGAAAGTGCTGAGATTGGGTTTAAATTTTATTCCTAGTAATAGGGCCAATTACAGTAGGACTGTAATTGACATTAAAAAATTTACTAGGAAGTTGAATTTATCCTATATTATGCATGACTTGCCAGAAATTAATAAACCTTTGATGAAGCCTTCCACTGTTACCCCCAAATTGCATCACACCTTAAAAGTTTTTGAAGAGCTTTGTATTCAGGATGTTGACAAGTTATTAAAAGATAAAATGTATATTCATCATAACCTGACAGTACAGGAAAGAAAGGCATTATTTGAATTGCAAGCCTTGACCACCCAGTTCAGATTTATGAAAAGTGACAAGGGAGCCAATATTGTCATTATGGGACAGGACAGTTATAAAAGCAACATGTTAGAAATTTTAAACAACATTCATGAATATGAGCAAGTTTCTTTACATGATATACACAAACATTTTCGTTTCATTTATTCTCACTTGTATGAACTTTTCATGTCAGGTGATATTACCTCAGATTTGTATGGTTTTTGTGTAGTTTTACAACCAAGAATTGGTGTTATTTTTGGCATCCCAAAAACTCACAAAGATCTGAACAATCCGCCTTTAAGGCCAATTGTTTCTTCACCACATTCCATCACTGAAGGGGTGGCTTTGGTTGTTGATTCTGTTTTAGGCTCTTTACTTGTCAATGAGGTTTCTTTTGTTAAGGATTCCTGGCATTTTTTAAGTAAACTAAAAAGTTTTTTTGAAACTTCTGTGTTTGATTCTCAGCGGCACATCATATTTACCATTGATGTGGTGTCTTTATATACGAGCATCCCTCATGATGATGGTGTTGAATCAGTTAGGAATTTTTTATGTAGGAAGAACTGTTTTTCTGTTAACATGATACACACCATTTGTATGTTCATTGAACTTATTTTACAAAATATTTTTTTTCTGTTTGATGGAATTTATTATAAGCAGAAAAGAGGTGTTGCAATGGGCTCTCCAGCTGCCCCTGCCTATGCCAATTTAGTCATGGCATGGTGGGAGTTTGAATTTATTCCTTTGTTAAAGGAGAAATTCAAAATTGATTTTTTTGTAGATTCATTGATGATTTGATTTTTATTCTTGAGGGAGACTCTACCACAGTCGAGAATTTTATTGTTGAAGTCAATTCACTTCCTAGTTTCTTAAGGTTTACTAAAGGTGATGTAGGTCTGGGGGTTAACTTTCTGGACGTTCACTTGTGGTGGGATCCATCCGACCACAGGTTTCATAGTCGCATCCATCGTAAAAAAACTTTCACAAATGGTTATTTGCATTATTCTAGTAGTCATCCTAGACATGTCATTAAAAACATACCTAGAGGTCAATTTATCAGGGCTTGTCGTATGACTACTAAGGACTCTGACCTGGTTGAAGAATTTATGTTCATAACTGCACTGTTTTCCCAAAGAGGTTATGACAAAGGAACTTTGGATACCATTGGTAATGAGATTCTTAGTAAGCAGGTTAACAACTATCCTGCTATTTTAACTACATCATTTAACCATAACAATATCTCCATTGGTCAAAAGTCTATCCATCCCATTGATTCTAATTTGGTTTGTTCTCTTGAGATGAACAGTGATAGTTCTCACATTAGATCTGTACTTGAGAGAAACTGGAGAATTATTCATGGCAATTCTGATATTCATAAGATAGTAGGTGTCAAACCACAATTTGTTTTTCGCAACAGTTACAATGTTAAAAGAATTTTAGAAAACAGGAAGCCCACTATTAACTTGCCTTTTACTACCAAAAAAGGCATGCATTGCTGTCATCAATGTAAGGTTTGTAGGTTCATTTCCACCGGACCTTATGTAGCGGTCACCGCCACTGACAGGACATTTGAAGTACCTGGCTTTGTAAACTGCAACACCAGTGGTGTTGTTTACATAGCTTTGTGTTCTGCCTGTCCGGCTTTTTATGTCGGAATGACCACTAGGAAATTGAGCACTCGTATTAAAGAGCATTTGTATGCTATAAAAACTAATGACGGCACAAATGTTTTGTATAAGCATTCCTCTGTTTGTTGTTTTTTTAAAAAATTTTCTTTTTCTGTTTTGGAAGTATGTTCTTTTGATATGAGAAATGGGGATTTTAAAATTTTTTTAGAGCAAAGAGAAGCTATTTGGCAGATCAAGTTGAAGTCAGATCAAATACCAGGTTTAAATGAATTTATTAACTTAAAATGTTTCTTGAAACATCGTAATTTATGTGTTAAAGACAAGGCTGAAGTAGCTTCTCTTTTCATTTGCTGTATTTTGCCTTTAAGCTTTTAATTGTGAATTAACTTTATCCAGTGTGCAAATGTATTTAATTGATTTATTGTTTTATTGGTTAAAGTATTTAAGACTGAGTTTTTTTACTGTGGAATTATTCTGAAGAAGTCATTTGATGAAAGCGGACAAATAGATTTCTGGTACGCTATTTGTGGATTTTGCTGTTTTCATTTTGTTACCTCCCCTTGCACCTTTGGATTTTAAACTATTCCAAATGCCTCCCTAGTCCAGTAGGCAGATGGCTCGACCATAGTCTGTTCTGTACCCAACCCCACCATACTACAACAAAATACCCAAGCAGCCTTCTTTACTGTGGAATCCTGGCTCCATAAAAGCTACCTTTCTCTAAATGAACTTATGCTGTTTACCCTCAAAAGAAACACAGCTATCAACAAAGCAGACTTCAATATACTTTCACTAAACTCCACAAAAATTGAACTAGTAGCCAGTACCAAACTGTTAGGAGTCATAATCGACACAAACCTAAAGTTTGATCTGCATATCCAATCCAATATTAATAAAACACACAAAAAACTTGGGCTACTATACAGGCACAACATGTTTCTCTCCCTACCAACTAAACAAGCATTAGGTCTCTCTTATTTACTACCCTCTTTAACCTATGGTGCACCTTTGTTAAATAACTTGGAGTCTTCCTCGAAAATAAAACTAGAATCCTGCTACAACAAGATTGCTAAATTTGCTACAAGTAGTCACCATTCTTCTCATTATTGCATCGCCTTAAGGAAACTTCAATGGCTCGAATTCCCTCACTATCTATTACTCCTTCAGCTAACTACCACACATATATTTATCCATAAACTACAAGACTGCCCTGCCCTTAGCCCCCTACTTGCCCCCTACAACCCCCTTAGACCACTATGATCAGAACACCAACACTTACTCCAAATTCACAAACCAAACTCACCTGCAGGAAAACTTTTATACTCTTGGATCATTGCCAGATTATGGAATAACCTTCCCTCTTCTATCAGCAGTGAACAACGTCCTTCTAAATTTAAAACTGCCCTACATAAGCATCTCCTCTCCAACTGGATATGCAATTGCACAAATGCCTCTTTTACCCCACATGATGCCATCACTTGATTTTTCTACCCTTCAGACCTAATCTTGCTTCTATGCCAGCTCTTCTAACTACTCTCTTTCTTGCTTTTTATTTTCTCTGGGAACTACCTATTTAAATTTATAGAATTCTATTGACTTGAGAATTTCCTTATTTGACACTTTCTGTAACTAACAGCAACTCATTATGAAACTACTGTATATTGGATTTCCTATGAAACTTTGTATTTCTTCTGTATTTATCTGTATCTTATTTTTGAAATCACTTGTAAGTGACATAGAATTGGAAGCTTATGACAACTTTGAAACTTGTGGATCTCGTTCACTTCAATTTGTTCTTATGATACTCTGGAATTTTGCTTTTTAAATGTTTGATACTTCTGAAGTGCTGTATTTAATTGTTATTGTTATCTTTGAGCTTTTCTCCCCAGGCCTCCACTGAAAATGGGCTCATTCCATCCCAGTGGACTTTCCTGGTAAACAAATGTCAATAAATAAATAATTAAATCTTTAACTTTGCCCCTTATCTGGGGACTTTGTCTTCTGTTATACATGTTTTTTGACTTTGCCCCTTATTCTTCAGCAAGACATTTGAGAGCTATGCTTGGTAATACTACTGTAAATGTGGAAACATACTACAGGTAAGTTGAATGGCAGCAGTAATCAGTGTTGGCCAGCTGTACATTGAAAATATGGCTAGAAAAGAATCAAAGAACTTGCCCGTGTAGTCAACACCTAGTTCCTTTTATGCAGACCTGATACCCAAGTACCCCATCATCTCATAAACAGCAAGCTAAAGTTGGGATTTGAATAGTTTTTCATTGTTTCCCCTTTTCTAGTTTATTTAACCTCTCTAGCCATTTATACCTACATAGTTTATTCCCCATTGCTATTTCAAAAAACTCCCTTGATGACCTATCCCCTAACTAAATACAAAGACCATGGTTTTACTAATCATGGGTCCTGTGTCTGGGAAATGTCTGTGAAACCTTTGTGAGGTGTTCCAAAAACTTAAATCTTTTAAACACACAACTGAAATTGCATATCTATTGAGTTTTGTTTGTTACTGTTTCACTCATCACCCTTATCCAAGTTAAGCTTATTTGATTAACCTGACTCTAATTCTTAAAATAAACTTTAATTGAGGGAGTTTTATCCTTCCTGGGGCAGCCTAGTCTACTGTCTCTGCTAAATTACAGAGGCAACTCATACAGGTGTGACTTTAAATACAGTGGAGTGTTCATGCTATAAATACAAAGATAGAGTGACAGACAGATGGAGAGGTAAACAGTCAAAAGAGATACTGAAAGAAAAGAATAGTTGATAACTAAACCAAGTATTGAAAATTCTGTTTGCTATGATCCTGTCAAATGTTTTTATTTTTTTGTATTCTTGTTGCATAGTTTTTGTAAAATGGTAACCGCTGTACTAAGCAACTGTTTGACTGAGTGAGTGTTGAAATGATGATTGTTATGTGTCACAAGGATGAAAACATTATGCTTTTATGATGCAATGTAATACTGCTGATTCTTTATACTAATTAATCGATTTATAGTTAAGTGCTAGGTAATCAGTTAACAGACCATTACAAGAGTAGTCAATTAAGCTTACTAAAACGTTCCCTGTAGGGTGAAGAAGATCAACACAAAAGAGACTACAGGAGAACCAACGGCTGCTCATCCAATTCTCTAGGTTTGTCTTAAAGGTGGCAAGGGTGATACTCTGTTTGAGAAGTAGTGAAATTTCATTCAGTGGTGGGAGATACGGTAAAATATGAATCTATCATGCCAACATGTCTTGTTTATCTGCAACATCAATTATACTACACAATTTAAACTTTGTTGGAAGCCAAGCTATTAGCTGATTGTTCTTCTGATGGCTTTCCTGTTGTTAACGAGGCTGGTGTTAGTTCAGGATGTGCATATAGGTAATTTTTACCCAAGGCTAAATCAGTCTACAGAGTGTTAACAGGAAATGGATGTCAACAAGTTTTGTGATATTCATGGCTTGGAAGGCCTAATGCAGATCATCACAGAGGAGTCTGTAAGTTACTTGGGTATAAGAAGAGTACTGCTAGTCTATCCTAATAACTGAGGGTCTGCCCTAATAGCTGAAAACCTGTATTATAACTACTAGCCTGTTTTAATAACTGAAAGCCTGTCCTAATAACTGCTAGTCAGTAGTAATAACTGAGACTTTGTCCTAATACCTTCTAGTTTGTCCTAATAACTGACAGTATGTCCTAATAACTGTTAGTCTGTTCTAATAACCTATAATCTGCCCTAATAACTGAGAGTCTGTCTTAATAGCTGCTAGTCTCTTCTAATAACTGAGAGCCTGTTCTAACAGCTGCTAGTCTGTTCTAGTAACTGAGAGTTTGTCCTAATAACCGAGAGTCTGTCCTAATAACTGAGAATCTGCCCTAATAATTGACAGTATGTCCTCATAACAGATAGTCTGTTCTAATAATTGAGAGTCTGTCCTAATAATTGAGAATCAGTCCTAATAACTGCAAATATGTCCCAATAACCAAGAGTCTGTCCTAATAACTGCTAGTCAGTCCTAATAACTGAGAGTCTGTCCTAATAACTGATAATCTGTCCTAATAACTGCTAGTATGTTCTAATAACTGACAGTCTGTAGTAATAACTGAGACTTTGTCCTAATACCTTCTAGTTTGTCCTAATAACTGACAGTCTGTCCTAATAATTGTTAGTCTGTTCTAATAATCTATAATCTGCCCTAATAACTGAGAGTCTGTCTTAATAGCTGCTAGTCCCTTCTAATAACTGAGAGTCTGTTCTAACAGCTGCTAGTCTGTTCTAGTAATTGAGAGTTTGTCCTAATAACCGAGAGTCTGTCCTAATAACTGAGAATCTGCCCTAATAATTGACAGTATGTCCTCATAACAGATAGTCTGTTCTAATAATTGAGAGTCTGTCCTAATAATTGAGAATCAGTCCTAATAACTGCTAATATGTCCCAATAACCAAGAGTCTGTCCTAATAACTGCTAGTCAGTCCAAATAACTGAGAGTCTGTCCTAATAACTGATAATCTGTCCTAATAACTGCTAGTATGTTCTAATAACTGACAGTCTGTAGTAATAACTGAGACTTTGACCTAATACCTTCTAGTTTGTCCTAATAACTGACAGTCTGTCCTAATAACTTAGTCTGTTCTAATAACCTATAATCTGCCCTAATAACCGAGAGTCTGTCTTAATAGCTGCTAGTCTCTTCTAATAACTGAGAGTCTGTTCTAACAGCTGCTAGTCTGTTCTAGTAACTGAGAGTTTGTCCTAATAACCGAGAGTCTGTCCTAATAACTGAGAATCTGCCCTAATAATTGACAGTATGTCCTCATAACAGATAGTCCGTTCTAATAATTGAGAGTCTGTCCTAATAATTGAGAATCAGTCCTAATAACTGCTAATATGTCCCAATAACCAAGAGTCTGTCCTAATAACTGCTAGTCAGTCCTAATAACTGAGAGTCTGTCCTAATAACTGATAATCTGTCCTAATAACTGCTAGTATGTTCTAATAACTGACAGTCTGTAGTAATAACTGAGACTTTATCCTAATACCTTCTAGTTTGTCCTAATAACTGACAGTCTGTCCTAATAACTGCTAGTCTGTTCTAATAACCTATAATCTGCCCTAATAACTGAGAGTGTCTTAATAGCTGCTAGTCTCTTCTAATAACTGAGAGTCTGTTCTAACAGCTGCTAGTCTGTTCTAGTAATTGAGAGTTTGTCCTAATAACCGAGAGTCTGTCCTAATAACTGAGAATCTGCCCTAATAATTGACAGTATGTCCTCATAACAGATAGTCTGTTCTAATAATTGAGAGTCTGTCCTAATAATTGAGAATCAGTCCTAATAACTGCTAATATGTCCCAATAACCAAGAGTCTGTCCTAATAACTGCTAGTCAGTCCTAATAACTGAGAGTCTGTCCTAATAACTAATAATATGTCCTAATAACTGCTAATATGTTCTAATAACTGACAGTCTGTAGTAATAACTGAAACTTTGACCTAATACCTTCTAGTTTGTCCTAATAACTGACAGTCTGTCCTAATAACTGTTAGTCTGTTCTAATAACCTATAATCTGCCCTAATAACTGAGAGTCTGCCTTAATAGCTGCTAGTCTCTTCTAATAACTGAGAGTCTGTTCTAACAGCTGCTAGTCTGTTCTAGTAACTGAGAGTTTGTCCTAATAACCGAGAGTCTGTCCTAATAACTGAGAATCTGCCCTAATAATTGACAGTATGTCATCATAACAGATAGTCTGTTCTAATAATTGAGAGTCTGTCCTAATAATTGAGAATCAGTCCTAATAACTGCTAATATGTCCCAATAACCAAGAGTCTGTCCTAATAACTGCTAGTCAGTCCTAATAACTGAGAGTCTGTCCTAATAACTGCTAGTATGTTCTAATAACTGACAGTCTGTCCTAATAACTGCTAGTCTGTCTTAATAACTGAGAATCAGTCCTAATACCTGATAGTCTGTCCTTATAACTGCTAGACTATTCTAACAACTGAGAGTATGTCCAAATAATTGCTAGTCTGTTATAATAACTGCTAGTCTGTCCTAATAGCTGAGAGTCCTGTGCCTGCTGATCTTTTTAGTTAGAAATATATGAGGTCTATCAAGCTGGATAAAGTGTTTTGACCAACACATGCCAAAAGGGGCATTGTATATAATAACAAAAGTCTAATAAGAGATATGTAAAGGGAAACTAAGAGATGGGTCATATCTGAAAATTTTCTGCAAACATCAATATGAGCAGTTACCAAACAACTAAATTCTGAATATAAATTAAAAAGAAGTTATGTACCTACCATAACGTTCCATGTTAGTTGTCTTCTTCTCGCCTTCTTTCTTGCTGGTTGGGTTCGGATCCTCGGCTCCGACTCGGCCATCTTCAAAAGCTCGAGAGCTGTTTACTGGCTCGAGGCCTCCCCATATCCCATGATGCCTGGTGCTAGATACCCAGATCTCATTTGGTAAGTCTAACTGCAGACATAATAAGGAGAGAATCCTATCCTAGAATGTATAAATCCTACCAGTGAGGCTACTAGGCAGAAAGGAATAGCCAGAGAAGGCACAGCCAGTGAAAACCATAAGGAACTCTTCTCGGTCTACTAGGATAGGGGGATGGAGGGTGGGACACAAGAAAGAAGGCGAGAAGAAGCCAACTAACATGGAACATTATGGTAGGTACATAACTTCTTTATGTTAAGTTGTCTATCTCAACTTCATTCTTGCTGGTTGGGACAGCGTCCCTAGCACCTAAAATCCTGGGTGGCTCATTGGAACAAAGTCTTCAGAACAGTGGAACCAAAATCAGCTCTGCTCCTGGAAACCACATCCAACTTATAATGTGAAATGAAAGTATGTGTGTTGGCCCATGTAGCTGCAGCGCAAATAGATTCCATGGGCAACCTAGCTTGAAAGGCCACAGAAGTGGCTAAAGCTCTGGTGGAGTCACCTTTTGGTTTAACAGGCAATTCTTTATTTTTCAGTTGACAGATAAATGTGATGATAGTAGTCAACCACCTGGATAAGGTTACTTTTGAGACTGGAAGACCTTGTTTACCCTCAGCATAAGAAAGAAAATGTTGGTCCGATTTTCTGATGTCCTTAGTTCTATGCAAATAAAAGCGTAGTTGCCTGTGAACGTCTAACTGATGTAATTGATATTCCGGCCTGTTGGAGTGGTTGGGAAAAAACACGGGAAGGTCTATGGACTGATTCAAGTTATTCTCTGAAGAGACTTTAGGAAGGAAGGAAGGAAGGATTAGTCCTGAGAGCAACCCTGTCATTGTGGAACACTAGGTACGGAGGACAGATAAAAAGAGCCTGAAGTTCCGAAACTCTTCTGGCTGAAGTAATAGCTACCAGAAAGAGGGTTTTCCAAGATAAAAACCTCAGGGAACAAGATGCTGCAGGTTCGAAGGGGGGCAAAATTAGAGAAGCTAAAATCAAATTTAGATCCCACGGAGGTGGAGGATCTCTTACTGGGGGCCTGAGCAGAGAGGTCCCTTTGAGAAAGGCTTTACACAGCTTATGAGACATGATATTATTTTCCGACAGGCCAATGTGAAAATTTGAAATTGCAGCTAACTGAACTCTAATTGTAGCGGAAGCGGACCCAGCATGAAAGAGTTCCGCAAGAAATTCCAAAATGTGGTGTACAGGGGCTGAAAAGGGGTCTATACTCTTAGCCTCTGCCCAGGAAGAAAAACGTTTCCACTTACTAGCGTATGTTTTTCTAGTCGTAGACTTGTGCTATGATAAAATAATTTTGCGCACAGAGGGGGAGATATCAGGAAGCCTGGCTAAGGTTGGAAGTGCAGCAACCAAGCAGTGAACTGGAGATTGCAGGGATTGATGCAGCCCACCCGATTGATGGATCAGAAGGTTTGGAACTAGGTCCAGAGTCCAAGGCTGCTCGAGAAGATGATGATGCAGGAACGGGAACCATATTTGTTGAGGTCATTAAGGAGCAATGAGGATCATTTTGCAACCCAATATGGTAGCTTTCTGTATTAGCTTTGGGATTAGGGGAAATGGAGGGAATGCATAAAGAAGTCCCTGAAGCCAATCGTGGACTAGAGTGTCTCTGGGGGAATGTCCGGGAAGTGGAAGGAGAGAGAAGAAATTGCTGCACTTGCTGTTGAAGAGGGTGGCAAAAAGGTCGCAGCAAGGTTGGCCCCATTTGCGGAAGATTTGGTCCACAACTATCTGATTTAGAGACCACTCGTGAGGCATGAGAATTGCTCTGCTCAGCCTGTCTACTATAACGTTGGACCTCCCAGGGATGTGCATTGTGATCAGAAACCATTGGGAGGAGATCACCCACTGCCAGAGTCTGAGTGCTTCTCGACATAGGGGGTAGGACCTGGTTCCGCCCTGCTTGTTGATGTACCACACTACTGACATATTGTCCGTTTGAACTGCAATGGTCCCGGTAGGAAGAGAGCCCTGAAGAGCTTGCAACGCTAAAAGCATGGCCCTCATCTCCAAGACGTTTATATGCAGATGGTACTCGTGAGGTTGCCAGGTGCCTTGGACTGTTCTGCCCTGATAATGCCCCCCCACCTGATCAGGGAGGCATCCGTGGTCACCGTAGCAACTGGAGGGGGGAGTACAAATGGTCTGCCCTGGGGCACTGATGTGAAGACCATCCACCATGCAAGGTGCTTTTTGCATGCTTCTGTGATCATAATCATGTGAGACATAGGAAGCTGCTGGAAGGACCATTGGGTGAAAAGAAGCCACTGGAGAATCCTCATGTGAAACGAGCTAGAGGAATGAGTATGATCGCTGCTGCCATGAGACCCAGAGTTTGGAGGACGAACCTGGCTTGAATTCTTTTGCATGCTAATAAAACCTGCACATGTTGGCGAATCGCTAATACCCTGTCTGGTGGAAGGCTCACTGACATGTCTTTTGTATTTAAATTTGCGCCTATAAAGGTGATAGACTGACAGGGCGACAATGCAGATTTTTCGAAATTTGTGATACCTAGCCTGGAGCAAGTCTCGATAGTGTAGTCTCTGGCTCGCATAAGGTGATGCCTGGTGGTAGCAGCGAGGAGCCAGTCATCTAGATATGGAAACACCTGGAATCCTTGCCATCTCAGGTGAGCAGTAACTACTGCCATACATTTGGTGAACACCCTGGGGGCTGTGGTGAGACCAAAGGGCAGAGCTCTGAACTGATAATGGCTGGCTCCCAGCCGGAAGCGAAGGAATCTTCTGGAGCGTCTGTCCATTTTGATGTGGTAGTACGTATCCTGAAGATCTACAGAGCACATCCAATTGTCCTGACCCAGAAAGGGTAAAATGGACTGTAGCGTGACCATCAGAAACTTCGTTCTTTGTACAGACCTGTTTAGTCTGCTGAGATCCAAAGTGGGTCTCCAGTCCTCTGTCTTTAGGGTAGTCCAGTTCCCCCTCTGCCTAAGCATCTCAAGGATGTCTGAGAAGGAGGCATCTTCTGAGGGGGATCTCGGGGACCCTTCCGAATCCTCTAAGTCGGTATCTGATGTGACAGACTCAGGGGAGTCAACATGCTTCCTCCTGCATTTCCTCTTACGACGTGGCTCCTCTGAATGATCAGGGGAGGCCTTGGAAGAGGAAGATACACCCAAGGGGGTGCCCTGGAGCGTTGGTTCCCCACGCTTGGGGTCTGGAGGAGGGGCAGAGGCAGACGCAGGCACCATAGTGGGAGGAGCCGATGGGGATGATCGTGGGGCTGACTCAGGGGCCAGAACACTCTTCATGACCTCGAAAGCGTCCCTGCTCGGATGCCGAGAAAGCTCCAGTTCCTAAGAGTTCGGAATCTCTCCGCACCGAGGGGGATGGCTCCGAAGCCAATGTAGGAGTCGAGCTCACCTGCGCTGAAGCTCCGAGGGGGAGAACGGGGTCGGACAAGGGTCCAATGCCACTGACCCCCTTGGAGCCGACGAGGGAGTCTCGGCACCCAGATCCCTCCAAGGAAGTGATCGGAGCCGACGATGGAAGGAGAAGGTATCGGGGCCGCCGGTTCCACGACTTCAACCACAACGAACTCCGCCTCCGAGCTCAAGGGAGGAGTCGGAGGAGGAATAACTGCAGACGTGGATGGAGCTGACACCTGATGAGGGGGGCTGGACAACATTTTAGCTAGGGCCTGCGATTTCCAAAGCCTATTGACCACTCTCTCCACGTCATGATCTGAAAGCCTTGATGACTGAGAAGAGTGGGAGGACCGATGACTGTGCTCCGATTGGAGCAGAGGAGACCTCGGAGCCGAGTGTATTGACTCGAGGGAGGGAGACCTAGATCTCTTTCGATTCCCCGATGGCTCCCAAGTGCGTGTTGGAACTGACTAGGAGGAAGGCACACTGGTTTCGGCTGGAACCGAGGTAGAAGTACTAGCTTCGCCCAATGACGGCTCCGAACTGAGAGCCGAAGATTTAGGTGGCTTAGAGGACTTCACGGGCTGAGCCTTAGCCGGGGAATCCTGGGGGTTAAGTTAAGTTAACTTATTTTTACACTCCTGCAGGACTCTTGGGCTGAAAGCATGGCAAACCGAACAAGAGTCCTGCAGGTGCACAGTGCCCAGACAATAGACACAAGAAGTGCGACCATCTGTCAGAGACATCTTCTGACAGCATGAGTCACACTTCTTGAATCCAGACACCTTGGTATCCTTGGACATCCCTGAAAGGAAGGAACACCAAGACCACTGCACAAAAATAGGAGATAACTATGACACACACTAAAGTTACCACACCCAAAAAAAACATGAATGAAATACAAACAATATTCTATGCTACCAACTAACAAATAAGTCTAAACTAGGTAAATACTAACATTTTTTTTTTTTAGGAAAAGAGAAAAAAGGTTAGCCTGTAATTTAAATGACTACCTGTGTGTGTGGGTGGGGGGGGGCTCTCTAACTAAAACGAGTTTTCTGAAGGGAAGGGTAGGGATTCAGAAAGAAATTATAGGTACAAAAAAGACTAAGAAAGGTTGTAACTACAACAAACAATCTACACTAAAAATCCTAATAATTTTTATCAAAAATACAGATAAATAATGAAAGTATACGACCTGAGCCAGTAAGACAACCTCGCAGCAGAAGCGGCAAAAGAGATCTGGGTATCTAGTGCCAGGCATAATGGGATATGGGGAGGCCTCGAGCCAGTAAACAGCTCTCGAGTTTTTGAAGATGGCCGAGTCGGAGCAGAGGATCGGCTCCGAACCCAACCAGCAAGAATGAAGGCAAGATAGACAACTTAACATCTAATGATTTCCCTACTACACTATGGCAATTTCAAAACAATGTACCAAATACCACAGCTGTAACATTTCTGTAGTACATGGAGTGTCATAGTTATGCTCCAATGCCAGTTAAAAGACAATGTATTTCAACATTACTCTAGCATGAGACCTGATCTTAACAACACTTTGAACGGTGTTTAACAATTAAGTACCCCCCAAGTGATGTTAAGATCACATCAGGCACAAGTACTAGTAGCTGCCAGTGCTGGCTAACAAACAGCAGTGGCAGAACTTGAAGCAGCATTGTTTGATCTTCATTTCTGCCTGCTGTCTTAAAGGATTACAATCTGCCAAAACAGAACTGCTTCCTTTACACACAGAATATGTAAAGAAGTCTCTTACTTCTCTTGCTGAATGTTTGACAGCTCATACCATCTCCTTTCCCAGCTTTGAAAGCCAGCAAAACATTTTCCTTTTTTTCCTTTTTCTCTAACTAGTAGTACATGGAGCAGATACATCTCCAAGCATTATTATAAATGGGTCCATGAACATAACCCTATATTATGTATTCTTCACACGAATGCTAAGATTCTCTCTCTCGAGGTTCGCTCTCAATGTAAATTTCTTTGCAACCATGTCTCAAACACATAATAATCAGGTTACATTCAGAGCCCCAGTTGTAATCCTCTATATTGCAATTATTCTCACTATTACTGAGTCATAGCAGTATAACTGTTTTCATGGAGTAGCACTTGAGAAATTGTAGAGGTAATGCTCAGTTAACAGATAAACAAGTCCTTAGTGATGAACATCATGAAGGGCATTTGTAAAACTCATTCATAGTATGTGCAGGATCTGATACCTTCTTTTATTTGCTCACTGTGAAACACTGTAACTCTTGACAGCAACTCATTAGAAATGCAAACTGTAGTAGTCTGAGGTTTTCTCTGATAGTCTCACCCTGTTTGCAAAATTCAACTTTCTTCCTTTAAATCAAAGACAAAGGCACTAGTCGGATGTAATATGATTCAAAGAACAATTTTCAACAAAACAAATACAAAAAAAGAAATATATATATATATATATATATATATATATATATATATATATATATATATATATATTTGGCTGAGAAAGGCACTTTGCTGAAAAACAAAATTAAAAAGGGGGGAAAAGGCTTCACACAGATGGAGACATCCCAAGTTTATTACATAAAACTAAACTCCAGGATCACTACATCTTGAGGAAAATGATGAAACAACCCCAAAGAAATGTGAATTTGACAGGACAGGATCAATGAATCATCATTTGGCGATTTTATATTTGCCAAATCATTTGAGACCCATGCTACTTTGCACAGAATCTTAGATCTGGCCAACAGCTATTAATGTGCTGTCATGACAAATGAGAGTCAGTAGCCATATTATAATTTACCGTGAGTCTTATTAAATACTATGAGATACGAAAAAAAATAACAGCTTGACTTAACAATAGAATATACTGTGTGCACATGAAGCCTGAGAATAGAGCATTAACAGCAACCAATGTAGATCTGTGAAGCCTACTTCCATTTACTGAGGAACATAGTGACTGAGAGAAACTTTGGAATATTCTTTAAGATATGCTGTGATTATAGTCTATGTCAGCTTTCTTTACTAGACTTTAAGTAGATAGCAACTAGCTTTACAGTATGTTGCCTTATACCATTTTAAGTAAATACTAGTTTGCTGTATTTTTAAGTAGACTGTCCACAGGCATGTGGCTGCAGTCCCATTTCAGCTTAAACAAGCTGCACACAGTGACGCTACAGTAAAAAATGGCAAATGATGACTGTAATCCTTCCTTATTCTCTTTACCACCAAAAAGTAGAAATAAACTAGCAGAAATAAGAGCAAGATAAAAAAATGAACAGAGGCAGTGTGAAGTGATGCCAAGATAAGGCATTTAGCTACTGTGCAGTTGTTTTAGGTAAAATTAATTGCAACTAGATCACTGCTGAACACCATTTCCATACTACTTTTACTTTACATCTGACTCATCGACAGCTCTTGCGGTACTGTACTGCCTTGCATTAGCATGATATGACAGTGTAATGGAGCATTTGCACAGTTTGCAAAACACTCCCTTTTTTATGCAGCAGTTTTCTCAAAAACCACAGTTCAGAGTAAAAGAATATTTATTTCATAAACCTTTGATTTTAAACTGTACTCTCTTAAGAGCATGGAACTATGCTATTTAAAATGCAGATTTGAGTTATCCTCTGTCTCTCTTTCTCTGTATCTCTGTCCTGTGCATCTGCTTTTAATGTTGTAATTCTACTTTTTGCCATTTTTTTTAACTTTTAAATCATATTGCATGGAGATATGATTTTGTAAGTCAGTTGTGTAACCCTTTGAAAATAATTAGATTTTTTCCTTTGATCATTTTATCATTTACACAGATATGTATGTTCTCTATGTTTATTGGGCTGTTGTCACCAAAGTGCATATTACTTGTACAACATGTATGTTCTAGTGCCCATGTAGCTTCATGTCCTTGCTAAGCTGAAGAAAGTACAGTAACCATATACACTGGCACACAGAGAGACTTGCTCAAAGATCAGCTGCACTAGGGGAAGGAATGAATCTGCATACTTAGTGATGAATTGTAAGGCCCAAGATGCAACATAATGAGAGTCTCAGCCTAGATTCCTGGGTCCACACGTCTAACCCAAGGAAACACTGGATTATGCTTAGGCAGGGTGGTCAAACACATCTGTAAAGGTATGTCTGGACACTGGATTATTCTTAGGCAGGGTGGTCAAACACATTTGTAAAGGTATGTCTGGAACATGTAATACATGTTTCATTTGATTGTGAGAGAGGAAGCAGTACAGACAATGAAATAAAAATTCCACTGTTCAGTGTCAACGTATGACTCATGACAATTTTATGGAGTCACCTCTCATGCAATTAGTACCCCCTTACTTTGCAGTCTATGCCAATTGTCATGCTGTCTCACAAATGGAATATAAGTGCACCCCTGATCATATATTCACATTGCTTTGTACAGAGCTGTCAAGTCTGCACACACTATGGTCATATAGTCACTAAACAAAAGTGCCCTTTGGCATCTCTTTAAGATGTGCAGGCAACCCAGTCCTTTTGTTAAGTGACAAGGCCTTTATAAATAAAAAAATGAACATAATTCCAGTTTATTTATTTATTTTTTTATAACAGTTGCAACACTTAGTCACCAAGTTGAAGCTGTCTCCTGGTAAGTTAAAAAACAACAGCATCAACAACAAAAAACAGTCTGCATAATGTTAACATGTCATTCTATCACTCAACAATGTGTTACAATTTTGTCCTTGATAAAGTATTATACTTTCAAGGTATGTTTGTGTTCTGACAAAGAAAGGAAATTAAATAAAACTGTGATATATGGTGAATACTTGAATATTATTGCAATCTAACTGTATTTTGCAGTAAAGATCTAACATATCAATGAGTAACTGTTACAATTTATTTTAATAATTTGTTAAACATGTAAGTAAAATGATCCTGATGAATCGTTTTAGCCATGACAATGGCTATAACAGCAAATGCATTGATTATATATGAACAATTTAGAATTGCCAGTCAATCAGCATATCTTTAGTAAAAAAAAAAAAGCAAACAGAAAACTTATGGGGCAAATTCAAATCCCATAAATCTAATTAATCAACCAGCATATTTATTTCCTGATAAATGTCTAGTTAATCAATCAGTATATGTTGGGAAAGAAAACAGTGAGAAACTCCACAATGACATAAGGGAAAGTCAAATCCAATATGGACAGTAGCCAAAAACAAGATCAAACCAGACATTAATTTCTGAGAGGCAGTAACACTACCCACTATCCCACTGAGCTGCCTATATCACATTTTGAATGTGTATTTCAATGTGAAACTGTAGAAGTCATTGTACCTGAAAAGCTTTTCTTTTGTTACTTTTGAAAATTTGTTTTTAATAATTATTTTTTAGTCATAGAGCTGCCACTCTTGTTTATTTATTTCAGTATTATAAATATTTGAGTACTATTATAAGGCACGTGAGTTAATAAAAGCCTCATTAAAAAAATATATATATAAATACATATTATAATTATATAAGGAGCTGCATATATCTTAATAAAGCACTTGAAGTTATAAATAAGCTTTTGGATTCAGAAAGGCTTACTACAACGCAAAACCCTTAACTTGGAAGATTTCCACATTGCAGTAAGCCTTTACAGTTCAGAGATCACTATACCACTATACTTTTCTCCTCAAGGGGACTGTGGCATGGAGTGTTCTCATTTTGGGGGGGGGGGGGTTGCATGCTAATGAGTCAGTCTGGAGGAGCCATGTGCCCTCCTCCAGAAATGGTTGTGGTCCTGAATCACTCTGTCAAGTTAAGCTTTTCTCTAGGACGAAAAAATGAACACCATCTTTTGACAGAATTCATCCATTCACTCCTGTGGGAATAGGCAGGGACTCAGGTAAGTACAGAGGAGCCATGGGTAACAAAGGCTGTATAGTGAAATCTGCCCAATTACTTGATTTTACCATCTATTTTTGTTATTTTACTCTTGCTGTAGCAACCTTACACTGCTGCAGCAATGTATTTCAGAGGAGAAAACTGCTGTCAACAAGACTGTAAATGAAAGCAATGAGCTGTAAATGTGCTTGCATGTATGAAGTGAGTAAAAGAAAGGGTGGGCACTGCAGCCTAGGGAACAGTGGGAGGGAAGTTGTCAGTGGTTTATTCTTGAGAATGTAATGCTACATAGTACAGTTACCTAATCTGCTGTCACTGGTCATCTAAACTATGCCTGGCAGTATCTAACACAATAATGAAGAATGCTACTGTTATTCAATACAGCTAACGTTTCACAATTTTATCAAACAGAAAAGTGTGGTTCGTATGCCACATATATTCTACACCCAAAAAGTTGAGAAACGTCACCGACAGTACTGAGGAGAGTTCAAGAACTTCAGTACCACCTTCTCAACACAGATATACTACAAGATTCAGTGATGAAAACCATCCTAATCAATCACAATGTTTTTAAGGAAATTGATGGTACCCTATCTGTCAGTACCTATAGGTACTTAACTGATAGGTACAAACTTTTTTCTTGATGGTCACAGCTTTTATTTAAGCTGCTTTATAACTTCACAACCATCCGTTAAATGTTTACCACCAGGAATGCAAAGCTATCAGAAGGAGCTCCATTTTAAAATCCTTATTTGTACTGCTTACTTTATAAATCTTATCACAGGACAGTTTGATTTTTGTCTGGCTTCAATGAGACACTGCATTGCATGTTGTTTTTAGAGTGGTAACTACCACAAGTCAGCTCAAGACTTTACTTTTGTTTGAAAGATTATTCTGTTCACTACATTTCCATTATGTGCTCATTTTATGTTCTTTGCATTTCCTCTTTTATGTGAAGTTGGCTTCATTAAATGCAACCTGCTTGTCACAGCCTAAAGTATTCATTTTAGTTAAAAGTGAGTTAAACAATGAACAATACTACAACATGTGCGGTGCTTTTAATGAATACTCTATCTTGCTTTATTTTTAGAAGTTTATTTTCATGCCAGGCGCTATTGTTCTTTGAGAGGCCATCAAATTTTAAATCTCAGTGAATACTTCAGTTGCATTTGGGACTAACTTCATATACTACTTGCATCACAGTTTTCTAAACAGTATTTTGACTGGATGCATGCACATTACTGGAAAATTGACAGTTTTTATTTTATACCATTTTAAGCATTGAACTCATCTTTGCTCTTGCTAGTTTTGCTAGTTTTCCACTGCATGAAGCTCTTCTGTTTTTTAATACATTTTGTTGGTGCTATCCTGTTGACGCTTTGCCAGCTATTGCTAGAGCTATAATCATCTCCCATTTGGCTTGATTTTGAAGAATGAGCCTTCTTATATTCTAATGTTTAAATGAACATTCTTATAAGGAAGAAGGGAGGGGCTTCTGCCCCTGGTGATACAGATGTACCAAAATTCACAGAACTATTTGCCAGCAAAACTATCTTTTGGGAGGTGGGTGCAAAGCTAGCTGACATCACATGTGCAGTGATGCAAGTGATATCATTAGCTCCACCCAGTTAGGGCAACCATAAAATCCTCCCTGATTTGCAGGATCAGTGTATGTGATACTGCAGGCAGCTCTGCCCAACTCTCCCTGCTCAACCAGCCATTGTGCAGTCTAGCCCTATGGGATAGTACCTGGTACGCAAGAGAAAAATGGTGATTCAGGCAGCAGATGATCAGCTGGGGGCGTGCAAATGGGGGGGGGGTTGGGTTTCAGTTCATGCTGTATCCAGCTTGACACAGTTTCTGGGTGACAATGTCAAACCTGAGACCTTTGAGAACCTTGACTGCCATTAACGTGTATGAATATTTTATGTTTCCCATATATCCCTGAAGTCTGATTTTGAGGACCACAATATTACAACCAATATTTGATTATAATTGCAAACTTGTTCAGTAAGAATGATGATACTTTATTGTTTTACATATATCCTTATTATCTATTGCAAATGTTTACTTTCAACTGTAGGCTTTCAAGACTAATGTTAACTCCCTTATAAGTGCATTTTAAGCAGAGATTTGTAAACATAATTTCTTCAGATTCTGCCTTAAAGACTAGGCAGATGTCTCCTTTGAGATGGCTAAAATGACAGCTCATAATAGTTAGTGTTTTTTCATCCCATCCATTAAGCCTTGTTAAGTAAGTGATTTTGTTTTTACATACCTGTGAAGATATTTGAAAGGCCTATCACATCTTGCTGCATGTCTGCTGTGAATGAATACATTAGAGTCTTCTGCTCAGAATGAGTGATGGTCATGTCAAACCTGTCCTGAAGTCTTTTTAGCCTAGCTGTAATGGCCTTGACTCTGGCTTCTGACAGGCTGCTTACAGTTATACATACTTTAAAAAGCCAGTAAAATATGCATCTGCGTTTTTCACAATGGATTTACCAATGATTGCTACATTCCTGTAGACACCAGGACAATATGACTGTCTTGTGTGCCTGTGCATTCATCTTGGGTCTATCTTAACCCGCAAATGTTATGGACTCCTTTCACTGCCGTATTGTGCTACTGTATCTTATCTTTCTTTTTTTCGTTGTCGGCAGTGGAATATCACAATTCCAAATTTAAAAGTAACCACCTATAGTAGAACTATAATATAAATGGGCTCTATAATACAAGAAAAAACTCATTGTACTCAAAAATAAAATTTAATCTCAAAATGCCAATAATGCTCTTGCTAAGCTTAACAAGGAACTCTGAATACAAGGTAAAAACAGCCACCCAGGTGAAGGATAACCACAAAGCCTTCCATAGCTATGTTAGAAATCTCAGAAATAATGCCCAGCACTGTGTAGAGCTAATGGTAAAGGCTATCACATATGCGGACCCAGAGGACATAGCCAGAATACTATCTGACAAATTTATTGCAAACTTCATCCCTCTATACTCCTATAGAACTAAATCATAAACCTGCATCTACAGCCCCCTCCTAATTTCCCAAGAACAAGTCTTAAAGGCATTATCCAAGACCAAGAACACTACTTCAATTGGGATGTATAACATACTGAGCAGCCTACTGGTTAGCCTGAAGCATGACTTGTCAGATCCCCTGCAGAGGTTATTCAATAGCCTCTAAATAGACTTTGTGCTGGATGAATGCAGGACAGCAACAGTCATTTCCCTGCACAAAGGTGAAATGGCAATGGACTTGGATAACTGCAGACTCATAAATATGACCAGCCTCAAATGTAAGGCTTAGTAAATGATCATTATGGAATTAATAAATAAGGACATAGGTAACCTACAAACTCTTGACCAAGCCAGTTCTGATTTATCAAGGAAAGCTCTTGCCTTCTTATTAACTTGGTTGATTTTTACTGAAGCGATAGACGAGGGCAAATTAGTACACACCTTGTATCTAGTCCTCACAAAGTTATTCAGCACCATCCCACACTCAGGTATCACAGATAAACTCTCCCACCTACATGTAAATCCCTATGAAACTCATTGGATAGCAAATTGGCAGATAAACAGAACCAAGAAAATTAGAGTGGGCAGCTCTACCTGATCCAAAAGGCCTGTCACTAGCGGTATACTCAAGGGTTTAGTCCTTGGGTCACTCATCTTTGCAGTTTACTTCTTAGCTGTCAAAGAAAATGTTAAGGGTTTGTGGCTGATCAAGTCTGCAGAATACCATAAACTTGATGCCATTATAAACTCCCTAGAGAAAACCAAAATTCTGCAAGAATGCCTTTCCCAAACCAATAGCTGGTGTCAAAACTATAGACTAAAACTAAATGCTAAGAAATATATAATAGTATCCTTCAGCTAGTATAACTTCCCTTGTAATTATCACATTGACAGCACACCTCTGAAAGTTGATGCCATAGTCAGGGATCTAGGAATCTATGTTGACAAGGAACTGTTCTTTGATCACCCTGCAATCACTATTGTCAGGAAGTCCTTTTTCATTGCACAGCTTATATCTAAATGTATGGTATCCAGTTCCATGAATGCAATTATTCCACTGTAATCTGCTGTCATCAGGTTAAATACTGATTATAATATTCCATTCTGTATGTACTTGTCCAAACACTTGTCATAACTGGAGTGACCACAATCCTTTCTCTCTAAAAAAATCAAGGGCCTAAATCACAAAAACTATGCAGACTGTCCCAAAACATTGTCTCTCTACTTAGTATCATACAGGCTACTAGAAGGTGAACTCTGCCTCAGGTTCAGAGCCTTAGCAGACCTTGTCCTATCAGGCCTATTACACATTTGCAAGTCCAACTGCAATATGAACACCTGCTCAAGGGATCTCAATCTCTTTTGCAATATAAACAGAACATGTTGAAGGATAGGTATGTATCAGAGAATGGTGCAGATTCAGTAAAGCCTACACAGTCTGCTAAGACCATGTGTGCATCATGATATGATGTGCACATGGTAGCGCACTGTTTTGTATTCAGTAAGTGGCTCTACATGCTGTTTTGAGATGCGCAAAAACAGTAAACATCATGGCATGTTAATTACAGCATTAGCAGCTGAACTGTATGCTAATCAACTAATTCAAGCTGGAGTAGTTATTCAACAAGCTATAAAGCAATCACATAGACTCAGTGTAGGTTTTCCCTGCAAATTCCAAAACCCATAGGAATACAGCCATGGAAGGTACTCTACATGGAAACAATAGTATGGGCTGCAGTTGCTGTTATACATAAGTATGTGCAACAGGCACAAGTCTATGTTCCTGCTGCTGCAGACAGACCCTGGATAAGAAGGAAAAGGGTATTCAGACCCCTATTAACTTATCATGGTCTACATGATCTGGAAATTGTACAGCACAACAGGGTGGATAGAGACACACTACAGGAACTTTGCACCCTCTGTTGTCAACAACTAACAGCAAGGGTAAACCAAGGAGAACCAATACATGTGGAGACTAAGGTATGTGTAGCAACAGGAACCTTTCAGAGGTCAATAGGGAATATGCTGAGGACATCACAGGCATCAACATCCAGAATCCTACATAAATTTCTAAATGCAACATGCCACTGATCGCATACATGTTCCCTTGTACACCCACGGAAATACCAGGATGATTACATAATTGCAACAGCAAAACTTTTGAAACCCAACTTTTGATGTGGAAACACACAAATAGTTTTTGCCCGCCCACCCCCAAACCAACAGGAAAATGACAGTTTGTACAATCCAAGAAATAACACATAATTCATTTGTTATAAGTGCTTTCCATACAATTTTCACAAAATGTGTACACATTTACAACACAAAAGTCAATTGTATATAACTGGTAGGCACCTCTCACTGTGCCCAGCCCTCCCCTGGTGGTGTCTATGTGCCATATTAGAAGCATAACACCCCTGTGCCATTGATAATATAGTACTTTACATTGCCATGGAATAAGACAGAAAAGACTATAAGGTAACTATGTAAGGTAACTAGTTTTAACAATAACACTTGTAATGACAGTTATTAAGACTGTCTATCTGTAAAAGGCAATGCAAGACAAAAATGCCTATGCCAAGAGTGAAGTATAAGAAGTGCACGCAGATAGTTTAATTCTCTAACACATATATATATAACAGTTTTCTTTGTAACATGTGAACAAATTCAGCATGTACCTGAAAAATACAAGCACACCTTAGCAACATCAGAAGCCTTCTGCATAGATAAATCTAAATGAATCTCAATCCTCTGTGTTCTACAAATGCACAAGTCCTCACACCTTCAAGTTCCGTAGTTACATGGTGTAGACTCTTGCCTCTGAGCACACTGAAGATGCAAATGAGGTGTGAATTCATAAGAATTTCTGAACCCAGTGTTTTGGATTTGTGTATCAGATGTAAACATAGCGTAGGCACTACCTCAGCATTTGTTGCTAATGGACTACAACTATGAATGGTTAGTGGGAGGGAGAAGGAATACACAACAATTCAGATTCCCTACCTGCAATGGGTGTGTCAGCCAGGATACACTTACAAAGCATAGAAGTAATTGTAGTAAGCTTTGAAATTGAAGTGAACAGCACACATTTATCATTTTCAGTGCACTAATAGCCAAACTTTACTTTCTTTAATGAAAAATGTACTTTACTATCATTAATATTGTCATACATTTTAAGGACAATGATACAAAATGCCCTATAGACTGCATGTGTGAGAGCACAGCACACATAAGAAAAGAATGAATACAATAAAAAGAGAAGACAGAGCTGCACTGTTGCAAATAATACTCATAAATGGTTGTGTTTTCATTCATTGCACTAAATATGTAAGCAACACGTAAAAACAACTGAGAGTATATAAGTGTTATATGTCTTTATAATACTGTGGTGGAAATGGGACTTGCTTATATGCACAATGATTTTCATCCCTCCTGCAAATCTGTTTCTGTGGCAAAGAGAGATAAGGCACCCTTACTGTGTTTCATATGTTTAGTAGTCTCCAGAGCTGTGTAGAAATATTTAAATTGTTTAAGTTGTATTTTTTTATAATATTAATATTTGCTCGGAGCACTGCTTAGTGTAAACATGGTGAAATGGATAAATACATTCAAATTTAATGTTAACTTTCTTGTGTGATAAAGACTGCATAAATTGCAACTGTGAATCAAGTGTGGGTATAGCACACTTGGTAAACACAATGAACCACACAGTATATAGTATCTGTAGATCATGGTTCAAGTCCAACATTTATCTTTTAATTTTAAATGTTAATGCATGTGTAGCTCTGCTTGTCACATTTACATCTCACTTATCTTTCTGCAAACATGGTCTAATAGCCCACCCAAGAAGCAGACATTCTAAATGTCAAAAATGATATATTGTTACTCTTATGCTGACCAGTGTGCATTCCTGCTAAGTGTCATTGTGCAATGGTCAGCAACACCTGCAAGTCCAGAATACCTGCAGACAGGAAGCAGACAGTAGTCAATTTCAAAACAGATACATTGTTGCATCTTTTGCTTACTATAGCACAAACTTGCTAAGCAGTGATACGCAATTGTCAGCAAGCTTCAACAACACTTGCAGGTGCAGAGCACCTGCAAACAGGAAACAGACAGTAGACAATTTCAAAACGGATAAGTTTGTCACCATGCAAACATGCTTAACGTGTTTGCATGGAGGAAAACAAACCAGAACTCTCATCATTTTATAAATACAGCAGAGGCCAGTGTTTGCTCATTGCTTAACTATGTGCAAAGAGGGGAAGCAGTATTAATAATTTTTAAGGTTAAACAATTTATGACATAACATTTCTGATACAAAGTATTTATGAACACCATAGCCAGTATGGATAACAACTTCTCATGTTCAAGTAGGAGTCCTTAAATGTGTATCTCGCATGCACAAACACTTTGCCATCAGTCCCGCAAACCAGTTGCTTGGAGGTATGCATGGAAAGTGTACATTAGCATGTATTACTTATGTTTACTGCTGAGTTAGTCTTCATCCCATTAAAGAACATGTAAAAACACAACAAAAGGGAAGGCACTTTTTGATGACTGAACACATATTTGCATTGTACACATTAACTTGCACCAATGCACTTGAAACTTGGTCTGTCAGTGCTTGTTCCCAAATATCAACTAAACTACAGAAATAAATACAAAAAAATGCTTTGTTACATACCACATACATCTTTATACTGACAATACATGTTCAGACTGCCTAATACTTGCAGTAGTGTAGATAACAATTATTCACAAATATGAACAAATATGATCACAAAAAAGTGTGTGTCTGTATGAGACAATTTAAGTGTGTAATGTACACAAGATACTGGGAAAAATGTCTCATTTCTGCTATATGCATTCCTGACAGCTGCTTGTGTATAGTTTGTACAGATGTCTCTTAAAGTATACCTGCACATTGGAAACACAACAGTAAATACTACATCCACACTTTGCAGTGTGTGTGTGTGTGTGTGTGTGTGTGTGTGTGTGTGTGTGTGTGTGTGTGTGTGTGTATGTGTCTGCCCAGTCAGAACAGTATACATGTGTATCCTACAGTCATCAAGGCAATTCCATGCAGTACAAATATTTTGACAGCTGTACATGACAGCACATCCATTTCATTCAGGCCTCCCAACACATCCAGTAATGATGTCATCCACGATGAATTGTCCTGCAGCATTGCAAAAGTCATACTTGTGCTCTGGTGCTTGTGTTAGGTGCTGAGTTTTGCACCTAGTGTATTTAGGTAAGGTTCTAATCTCATTGCGTTCCACTTGTGTGTGTGTGTGGTCAGAAGAGTGTAACTATGTATCTTACAGTCAACAATAAAGTCCCAAGCTGTACAAATGTTTTGACAGTTGTACATGTCTACACATCCATTTAATTCAGGCCTCCCGACATCTGCTCTCAAACATCCAATGATGATGTCATCCACTATAAATTGTCCAGCAGCATTGTGAAAGTTAGACTTGTGCTGTGGTGCTTGCGTTAAATACTGAGACATATATTTACTATACTTAGGTTGATAGGAGTTGTAATCTCACTGTGGTTAACTGGTGTGTGTGTGTTCACTTAGTTGACATTCAAATGAGCATTTTACATCAGCATGTGAGACTACTACTACCATTTGCTCCTCACCAGATTCCGCTGATGTCATCAGCTATAACATGTGAAAAATCAGATGTGTACTGTGGCACTTGTACTAAGTACTGTGCTCTGTAAATAGCAAGGTAAGGGTTCTATTCTCACTGCTGTCAGTTGGGGTGTGTGTACATGATCATTTGGTTGACATTCTAGAGGCCATTTTACACAGCATGTGGGACACTGCCATCATTTATTTTATTTATTTATTGACATTTCTTAACCGGGTTGGTCCAGCTGGGCTTGTGGCCCATTTTCAGTGGATATCCGAGGAGAAAAGCTAAACAAAAACACAAACAATGTACGGAGAATCAAATATTTCAGTCAAAAATATGGTCAAAATCAGTTATACAAGAATGTTAGAGAGATAAAGCAGAAATGCAAACACATTATATATATATATATATATATATATATATATATATATATATATACATATATCAATATTTTTACAGACTAAAAAATATATTTACATAGTTACAAAAAGAGTTAAGTCCAACAGTACTGATTGCAGAGTTTAATAAGTATCCACAATAGTGGAGTACTTAGCTGTATGTGGAGGGACTGAAAAGGTATATAGTAGAGTCATGGGGAACCTAAGCATAGGCTTGATAAGGACATATTATGGAGTTGAGTAGATGAAGTTTGAGTTTTTCTTTAAAGTGGGATGGGTGAATGATGGAACAAATATCTCTTGGGAGTTTGTTCCAGGCTTGGGCGACGGAGTGTTTATATAGAAGTTTGCCTGCTATTTTTTGGGTTGGTAGATTTGTAGTAGTTGCTGATTACAGGTACAGAGAGCCTGCGGAGGAGTGTAGATAGAAATGAAGGAAGAAAGAGCAGGGCAGGATGAAGGTTTGTAAAGAATGAAGTGTAACATTTGAAGTTGTGACAGACCAGAGTCAGCTGATGTCATCAGCTATAAAGTGTTGTCCAACACTACAAAAGCCAAACTTGTGCTGTGGCACTTGAATTAAGTACTATGCTCTATAAATAGTTGGGAAAGCATTACGTTCTCACTGTGGTCAACTGGCATGTGTGTGTTTGTTCACTTTGTTGACATTTGAGAGACCATTTTAAACCAGCATTTGGGACACTGCTAATTTTAAACCAACATGTGGGACACTGCTACCACAATCCTCTACTTATCAGACACCACTGATGTCATCAGTTATAAGGTGTTGCCCAACAGTATAAAAGCCAGACTTGTGCTGTGGCATTACATTTAGTATTGTGTTTTGTAAACAGTTGGTTAGGGGTTCTATTCTCACTGTAATCAAATGTGTGTGAATTCAGCAATCATTATGGTGACAATTTTAGAACAATATGTGAGTCCACAGGTATGTCAAACCCTCCTTCAAACATCTTGTTGTAGCATACAGTGATTATGTCATCCTGTATAATAAGAAGTTATGACTTACCATAACGTTCCATGTTAGTTGTCTTCTTCTCGCCTTCTTTCTTGCTGGATGGGTTCGGCTCCGACTCGGCCTATACTATAGCTCGAGAGCTATTTTTACCGGCTCGAGGCAGCCCTATATCCCACAATACCATGCGCTAACTCCCCAGATCTCGTTTGGAAGCTAAGACATAGTATAAATAATAATATTATAATAATAATATTATAATCCTCTTTTACGAGTACAGATTACCTGCTAGTAACACTAAGGATACAAGGAAAAAAAAAAAAAACGCAACATATTGTATCTCCAGAAATGGATGGACTCAGAAACCTCGAGTCTATCCAGGCTAGGGGGCAGGAGGGAGGGACGCAAGAAAGAAGGCGAGAAGAAGACAACTAACATGGAACGTTATGCTAAGACATAACTTCTTAATGTTAAGCTGTCATTCTCGCCTTCATTCTTGCTGGATGGGACAGCGTCCCTAGCATCTTAGTCCTGGGTGGCTCAATGGAACAGACTCCTGAGTACAGTGGAACCAAAATCAGCTCTATTTCTGGAGGCTAAATCAAGCTTGTAATGGGCAATAAAAGTATGTTTGGACACCCATGTAGCAGCTGCACAAATGGCATCTAGTGGTAACCTTGCTTGAAACGCCATTGAAGTTGATAGTGCCCTGGTTGAATGAGCCTTAGGCCTAGAGGGAAGTTGCCTGTGTCTCAACTCATAGACCAAGGTAATAATAGATGTCAGCCATCTGGAAAGAGTAACCTTCGATACCGGAAGCCCTTTCTTGCCTGCAGCATAAGAGAGAAAGAGCTGGTCTGACTTTCTGAATTGTTTTGTCCTGTCTAGGTAATACCGTAATTGGTGATGAACATCTAATAAATGTAATTTTTGTTCAGCCCTGTTGGTATAGTCTGCGAAAAAGACAGGCAAATCAATGGAGTGGTTTAGATTTGCTTCCGATAACACTTTTGGTAGGAAGGAAGGGTTTGTTCTGAGAGTTACCCTGTCTTTATGAAAAACCAAATAAGGAGGACGAACAGACAAGGCTTGAAGTTCCGATACCCTTCTGGCAGATGTTATAGCTACTAAAAACAGCGTTTTCCAAGAAAGAAGTTTGAGGGAGCAAGAAGCTGCAGGTTCAAAAGGGGGCAGAATTAGTGAGGTTAGAACTAAATTCAAATCCCATTGTGGGGGTGGATCTTTGACTGGAGGTCTGAGCAAAAAGATGCCCTTGAGAAAGGCTTTACAGAGTTTGTGGGACATAATATTTGCTTCTGAGAGTCCAACATGAAAATTAGCAATGGCCGCTAATTGTACCCTGATAGTGGCCGATGATGACCCTGAATGAAAAAGCTCTGCCAGAAAGTCTAGAACCTCATGAATGGGTGCTTGGAAAGGATCTAATGACCTAGTTTGTGCCCAGTGTGAAAAACGCTTTCATTTACTCGCATAAGTCTTCCTAGTATTGGACTTATGGGAAGCCAGAATGATATCACGAACAGGAGGAGAAATAAGGGGAAGCCTGGCTATGGCTGGAAGTGGAGCAACCAAGCTGTGAGGTTGATGGAATGTAGAGACTAATGCAGCTTGCCTGTGAGGTGGGTCAACAGATCCGGAAGGGGTTCCAGATGCCAAGGCTGTTCCAGTAGGTATTTGTGCAGGAACGGGAACCAAACTTGTCAAGGCCAAAACGGGGCAATGAGGATCATTTTGGATCTCAATGCGGTTGCTTTCTGAATTAATTGCGGGATCAATGGAAAGGGAGGAAAGGCATAAAGAAGACCCCAGGGCCAAACGTGAACAAGAGCGTCTCTGAGGGGTTGGCCTGGTAGAGGAAAAAGTGTGAAGAAGTCGAGGCACTTGCTGTTTTGGGGAGTTGCAAAAAGGTCGCAGCAAAGCTGGCCCCACTTCCGAAAAATTCCGTCTGCTACCGCCTTGATTTAGAGACCACTCGTGAGGCATGAGGATAGTTCTGCTCAATCTGTCTGCTATGACGTTGGACTTCCCGGGGATGTGCATTGCTATCAGAAACCGCTGAGATGAAATCGCCTATTGACAAAGTCTGAGTGCTTCTCGACAGAGGGGGTAGGACCTTGTTCCGCCCTGCTTGTTTATGTACCACACCACAGACATATTGTCCGTTTGAATTGCTATAGTCCCCGTGGGAAGAGAGCTCTGAAGGGCTTGCAACGTCAAAAGCACCGCCCTCATCTCCAGGACATTTATGTGCAGGTGGCATTCTGACTGTTGCCAAGTGCCCTGGACCATCCTGCCCTGATAATGCCCCCCCCCCACTGAAAAAGCTGAGGGGAAACCATCCACCAGGAGAGATGTTTCTTGCAAGATGGGGTTATCAAAATATTGTGGGTCATTGGTAGCTGTTGAAAGGACCACTGAGAAAACAGCATCCACTGAAGGAGCCTCATGTGGAAGCGGGCTAATGGAAGTAGAAGAATCGCCGCCGCCATGAGGCCCAACACTTTCAGTACTAGCTTGACTTGGACTCTGTTGGGCTGAACAGGGGCTGAACATTCCGCCTTATGTCTGTCACTCTCTGAGGTGGTAATGTTGCAGACATTTCTGTGGTGTTTAATACGGCGCCTATAAAGTTTATACATTGACAAGGCGACAAGAAGGACTTTGCAAAATTTATAGAAATACCCAGACTGTTGCAAAGTTGAATAGTGTAATCCCTGGCCATTATGAGATCCTGTTTGGTGGTAGCGGAAATGAGCCAGTCATCTAAGTATGGAAACACCTGGAATCCTTTCTGTCTCAGGTGAGCCGTGACCACTGTCAAACATTTGGTGAACACCCGGGGGGCTGTGGTGAGACCAAAGGGCAGGGCCCTGAATTGAAAATGACTGACTCCCAGCCGGAAGCGGAGAAACCTCCTGGAGCGCCTGTGTATCTTTATATGGTAGTATGCATCCTGGAGGTCTAACGAGCACATCCAGTTGTCTCTGCCCAAAAAGGGTAGAATGGACTGCAGTGTTACAATCCAAAATTTTGTCTTTAGTACAGAGTTGTTTAACCTGATGAGGTTCAAAATGGGTCTCCATTCTCCTGTCTTTTTTTGGTACCAAAAAGAATCTGGAGTAGATTCCGGATCCTAGCTGATCTGCTGGGACTGCCTGGATGACTCTTTTTTCTAACAGCTTTTTTATTTCTAGCTGAGCCTGACCCCTTTGTGCGGGTGGTACGTCTGGTAGGGGTTTTGGCGGTTGTACCAGAGGGAAAGTGAAAGGGATTTTGTAACCCTCGCATATGATCTTCTGTACCCATGTGTCTTGGGAGAGGGATTGCCAGGCTTCCGGGTACAGAGATAATCTTCCCCCGACTGCCTCCGAAGGCGGACAGTCGGGCAGCTTCTCAGGGATGCTGAAAGGATTAGTCAGGAAAAGATTCCCTAGAGCCCTGGTTCTGAGGACCCCTCTCTGCCCCTGGGGCGGCATCTGTTATTATTTCCCCCTCTGCCTCTAGGGGGAAATTCACCACGTGTGGCAGGTGCGACTCCCTGAGGTTTGTGGAACCACATCTTTCCCCATAAGGTCTAGAAGGTGTGGAAAAATGGACTCCCACGGCAGAGAGAGTCTTACCATCTTGCTCGCATTTGGTGAGGGTATTCTTCACCTGAGGTCCGAACAATTCCGAACCGTCAAAGGGGGTGTTGGTGAAGGACGCCTTGAAGGGATCAGCAAAGTTACAGAGTCGCATCCAAGCTTGACGTCTCAACGCAACACCTGTGCCAGCGACCCTACTCGCTCCATCGGCTGCATAAGAGATAAGCCGCATGGAGGAGTTAACAATGGAGTTCAGGGTAGCCAGCTGAGAGTTTATTTTGTCCTTAAACCCTGCAGCAGAAGGATCCTGTACCGCTTCACCCAGCTTTTTGAGCAAGTCTCTCTGAAGGCGGGTGAAATGACATAAATAGTTCAGCGATCGCATAGAAAAGGTCGCTGAAGCAAAGGTCCGCTTGCCGTACCTGTCCATGGTCCTGGACTCTTTGTTAGGAGGATGAACAGATACAGAAGGATCAGCCAATTCCTTCTTAGTGGCTGCTGCTACCACCATAGCATCAACTGAAACACCTTTGGTGAGAAAGGATTTGTCATCTGGTGCAGAAATAAATTTAGAAGGCCTCCTAGGGGTAGGTTCCATTGAATCAGGAGCTGCCCACGCCTTTCTAGCCACTACCTCCATTAGTGGGTTGAAAGGGGGAGACACCCAGGAGGTGGAAGGGCGACATCCAAAGGCGTCAAGGTAAACCGACTCGTCCTCGGAAGGTTTGAAAGTGGACCAATTTCCCCTCTGTCTTAGGATCTCCAGGATGTCTGAAAAGGAGACATCCTCAGAGGGGGATCTGGGGGAACCTTCCGACTCATCCAAGTCGGTGTCCGACGTGACATACATGGGGGAGTCTATGTGCTTCCTCTTGCACTTTCTTTTCCTAGGGGGTTCCCCTGAAACTTCAGGGGAGCCCTCGGAAGAGGAGGAGACACCCAAGGTGGGTACCCTACGCTTTGGATCTCTGCTGTCAGGTGTAGGAGGATGGCCAGAGACCGTAACAGGCACTACAGAGGGAGTAGCCGCAGAACTTAACCTTGGAGTGGACACTGGGTCCAGCACACTCCTCATCACCTCAAAGGCTCCCCTATCAGATACCAAAGGTAGCCCCAGCTCCGAAGAGACCGGAACTGCCCCCAGAACCAACAGAGAAGGCTCCGAGAATGATGTCGGGGCCGAACTAACCACCGAGAGGGAGAGCGGGGTCGGACAAGGGTCCGATGCCACTCGCCCCCTCGGAGCCAACAATGGAGTCTCGGCGCCTGGACCTCTCCACGGATGGAACCAATGAAGAGGTCGGAGCCGACGACACCGGAGCCGAAGGAGGAAGTATCGGCTCTGACGTGGGCAAGGTCACGGTTCCGACAAACTCCGGCTCCGAACTCAAGAGATGAGTTGGAGGAGGAATGGATAGCTGTATCAAAGGAGCCACAGTCTGGTGAGATGGGCTCTGGAGCATTTGGGCCAGCGCCTGAGATTTTATGAGTCTACTGACCACCCTCTCGATGTCGTGGTCGGAGAGCCTGGATGACCTTGATGAATGAGTCCTATGACTCCGCTCCGATAGGAGAGGGGACCTCAGAGCCGATCTGACGGACTCTAGCGAAGGGGACCTAGAGCGCTTGCACGCTGGGGTCAGCTCCGATGATGGTTTTGGAGCAGAAACCACTTTGCTCACCTCGGAGCCAGACGGAACCAAGGTTGGAGCCGTCTCGATAACGCCAGCCCTCGGCTCAAAAGCTGGAGCCGAGGGTTTGGCGGTTTTTGACGACTTCCCCGAGCCAGACTTGGACGGGGAGTCATCAGGCTTTAACAAGCCCCTTAGGATGAGCTTGTTACGCCTTTCCTGCAGGACTCTTGAACTAAATCCGTGACAAACAGAACAAGAGTCCTGCAGGTGTAAAGGCCCCAAGCAATAGACACAAGAAGTGTGGCTGTCTGTCAGAGACATTTTCTGACAGCACGAGTCACACTTCTTGAATCCCGAAACCTTAGGGTCCTTTGACATCCTGACAAAAAATAAAAAAGGAACACAGTCAGTCCACACACACACACTTATTTAAGTTAAGGGGAACTGACTAAAAACCCACACACACACTGAAAGGGGTGGGGGAAAACTAAGGAAAAGCCCGTAGGCCCAAGATAAAAAACTAACTAAAGAAGGGGAAAAAGGGCTACCGAAAGGGTAAGGCAGTTAGAAGGGACCTAAAGAAGGGTAACTAACTGGAAAAAAACTACTGAGACTGAATATATATATGAAAAAAGCACTTACTGACCGGAGCCGGTAAAAACAGACTACCTCGCAGCAAAGCGGCAAACGAGATCTGGGGAGTTAGCGCATGGTATTGTGGGCAAGGGAGCCCGCAGGATTTTTTGCAGGGGGGTGTAAACCCAAGCCCCACCCATGCAGCCCCACCCCCTCTTCTGCCCCGCCCACCCACACAGCCATTCCAGTGTCCCATTACTTGGCTATTTCTTCCCATTTGTCATAGACACTGTTCAAATCTCTCAGTGTGCATACTGTTTTATGCTTTACTTCTACAATGATTACAGATATTTGGATTTCATTTACAACTTTTATAGCACAAACACTGGGCAGGATTCAGGAAGCCTCCGTGTAAGAGTTATAACTCTTACACGGAGGCTGCAGTTAAACGGTGTGATGTCAGCATGTCATGCATATGCATGAGGTGCATGAGGCATGCTGAATCACACTGTAAGTCTTACATGGTCCTTGTAAGATAGTAGGGGGCGTGTCCGTAGGCTAAGCCCTGCAAGCGGACATGCCCCCGGAAGTCTAGAATGGCAGAAAGTAAACACCCACGAGAGGCCATGGAAATGTGAATAAACACACTACACAACACATGCCCCCACAGACCAGCAATGTAAAATGTAAAAAGTGAACAGATGTTATAAAATGTAAAATGAAAACTTTTTTATTTTTTTTTAAAACCCCGTAAATGTTTGCTAATGCGTGCGCTCGTGTGAGCGGGTGTGCTACTAGCGCAACTGCAGTTAGCAATCAGTGGAAAAGGATATAAGAACTAAATATGCAAAGTAAGCCAAGAAGTAATAGCATAGCGGTAGAGTTTTCGGCTTAAGAGCAGGCCGGCAAGGTTCGAGCCCACACAACATCCTTTTTATTTTTGTAAATAAGCACTAAAAAGGCCCCTGACAGTATTGTACAAATGTAAAAGTATTTCCTTTTGTAAAATGGAATGAAATGGATCATATATTTTCAAGTAATACAATAATAAAAATATTTAGAAATGTACTGATAGCTAAGCTGCTGTCAAACAAGGTGAGACAGAGTGCCCTTAGCTGAGTAGTGTTTCAAAGGCTGCAAATTGCTTGCCCATAGCTAAGCACTGGTTTAACAGGCTCAAACTGTGTGCAACTAGCTGTGCTTAGCTTACCATGTGTGTTAATAGCCAATTAAGGTTTAACCCAGCGCACATCGTTTGCGCGGAGGTGCGCGCCGCGCCCACAAGCTAACCGCTGGGCAACGTTAAGCAAGTTGTATCAAAAGTGCCTTTACACAGACACACCCCTCAGCCTGTCTAGACAGTCATAAAAATTAAAAATCAGTGGTCAGATTCGAAACCAGAATACCATGCACTAGAGTCAAGGTACTAAACCACTAAGCCATGACAACAGTACTTAGAAATGCAGAAATAGCATATATATAGGATGTAATCCAAAATGGAGCATGATAAAGCAGTTTCTGTGAAGTTGATACAATTCCAAAACGGCCAATCATAGAAATGTGTGGGAAAATCGGCATATATAAGCCCCATAGGCGGGAATACACAGCATAAACGATTGTAGAATAGACCTGCAGGCAGAATGAGTGGAGTAGGGGAGGGACATTGCTTTCGAGCACAGCGGTGGGACGTTGAGGAGTCCAGATACATGGTCTGGCTCCTAGTTCATCATCATCATGAGGCCCAACTCATGCAGGGCCAGGTCTCATGGGGAGCATACAGGGCGGAGGCATGGGACCAGTTGGCTCATGATCTCACCAGTGCTACTGGGATTCCACGTACTGGTGAGCAGGTCCATCACCACCATGCGGACCTGAAGCGACGCAAACAAGAGCAGTTGACCCAATGGATCCAGGAGGCCCGGGATATGCCCAACACTCCACTACTAAGTTACATTTTACTTATGTATGTAAGGAATTCAACTAGCTGATACCATGGAGATGTGTATTCCAATATTACTTGTTTTGTATTACAGCTGCAGGTGTCCGCTCTGTGAATCGCAGGGCACATGACAGCAGGCTGGTGCGGCTGCGCCACCATGCAGGTTAGTAACCCCACCTAGTACTTGTAAATAAATATTATAGTGTAGCACTTAGCACAACACTGCAGTGTATTCATTAAAAGTAATTGAATGTGCAACAAGTGAAAGTGTGCAGGTACATCGAGTTCATCAGTATGTAAGTGAAACTGGAAATATAATTGATAGAAATAAATAGTTCTGTAAAACAGATGTCCCACCATTAATTAAATGTAGTATAACCTGCAGTCGTCTCAAGAGTACAGCTTCAGAAGCTGAGTTAATTACATGTGAGATATATCCCCTGTTGAAATGCTGAATCATAACAGAAGTGAGGCTGCTGGAAAGTGTTTGAATCACCACAGGTCTAATATGTGAACAAAGCCTAGAAGTACCAACCTGAACTGTGAAATAGCAGGATGTGTGAGAGTGACAGAAAGGGTCATGTATCAATAAATAAAGTAGTAATAACTCCTGAATATATAAGCCTCAGTGTGGTTCTACAGAACTAAATGCATGTGGGAATTAAAAATTAACATCCCAAACTGATTTCAGTGTGTCTGAATCTTGACTGTTTAAGCCAAAATCTGTACATGGTGATCACAGTCAACAATTTTCAGATAGAATGAATGATTGTCTGACATACTAAACATCCATAGTTGTCCCCTGCTCTGTCATCAAAATGTAACAGGATGATGTATCTGATCAAATTCAAAATAACTAGGATAGTGATGAATCTGTAACAGGTCTAGCATGACAGTCAATTAAAAATCATTTGAAAACTATCACCCACAAGTTAATTGTGTTTCTATTACAAATGTATATCAGTGTATAATTTATGAATGTGTCAACATTTTCATTCTCCACCCCACCCTATAATTGCAAATTAAAAAACTCACTAAATATTGGTATGTGAAAATTTCATTAACCATGGACATTTGTCCTGTTGTTTCAAAAATATATGCATGTCCGTTGTCGCATGTGCCCTGTTCATACCTGCAAACCTGATGGCCTGTTGCCATTAATCAACCCTGCATGTTGTTTGATTGTGTATTTCTGTTCAAATAATGCATGTGATATTGATATGCCTGTTGTTCAATGGTGTTAATATCTGGGTGTTTGTTTAATGGGAATACCAATGCATGCTGTTACAACTAATTTGAATGGAATAATATGCTACTAACCCAAACTAACATAACATACTCACAAACCTAGAATGCTTGGGAAGGCGGGTCCCAGCGGACCCACCTCTCCCACCTCATCTGGCGATTGCACCTGGCACTAGTGCCCAGGCCGGACCTTCCTCCGGTGGCCCTGTGCCACCTTCGGGTGGAAGCGCTGCAGGGGATGGGGCCTGTCCCCCCCTGCAAGCATGGCCGGAGGAGCCCGTCCACTCACCCTCCAAGGTGCTCGGTCTGTGGTGCGAAGGGAGATTCAAGACTCTGTTCTTGGGCCCCTACGCCAGCTTGAGGCCCGGGTGGCACAGCTTACGGGCATGCCCGTTGTCCCGCCTACACAGCCCCCAGCACAGCCCCGTCCTGGGCTGTGAAGGAACAGTGGCAACTGCCTATGGGTGGGGATATCAGTTCCACTGTTGCCATCTGTGGGCTCATGTGCCCTGGATATCCCAACCTCCGTCCCCGTCAATTGTGTAACCCCCCCACATGTGTCATACACCGCCCCTGTATGCGTCTTGTCTGTTAACCTACCCAACCTACCTCCCCAGCTATACCGACTACCTTCACCTGACATACCACTCTCACCTGAAAAAAAAAAAAAAAAAAGGGCACTCTGTACCCACAAAAAAATTACGCCCCATACATAGCTGTCCATGTTGCACACATGTCCGCTGGACATTGAAACTGTTAATTACAATTGGCTGTACAACAGGTATTAATGTTGTCCTGACACCTCTCTCAGGGGTGGAAGGTTTCAAATGTCACACCAAATTACATACAAATGCACAGCTGTTGCTGAGAAAGACATGGGCAGCTATGGGCCTCACCTACATCCCTCCTGCAAATCCCAAGCTTGTTTCCCTACTGTCTTACCCTCTTTGTGACCCCTTTTTCACCACTTTCCTGTCACCCCTTTTTTTTTTCTTTCAAAGAAAATAGCGCAGGTGTGCGCGTGTGTTAGCGGAGCTCACCGCCAGTGCACATGTGTGAGCTCCGCGCAAACGAGCGCAGACCTGGTTTTAAGTGCTTAAAACTGCCTTTGGCACGTTTGATTGACAGGTCCTGTACTCATTTCGAAAGAAAAATAAATTCCAACGGTTAGTCTTGAACCCAGGACCTTGGTAACACTAGTCTGCATGCCCTACCACTAAGCCATGATTCTCATACAAGAACATAGTGCTAAAATAAATATAACATGTAATAGTAGGAATGAATATAAAGGCAATATAGGATGTGTACTACCCAAAGCATGTCAGGTAGATTTTTAATGTCCGAATTACTGGATTCCCATACTAGTTTAGTGTTAACAGAAACAGCCCTGCTAATTGTTAGCTTGTACATAATAATGTAAGGTAATGTACATATATGAAAGTATGTATATGTACACATATATATATATATATATATATATATATATATATATATATATATATATATATATATATATATATATATTTTAATACATATGAAATATAGTTGTAGGTGTCAGTATTCATACACACTCACTACAGGAAACAGTGAAGATAAATGCAGCAACCAGAATCTACAACACAGCCTGACTCCTGTGAGACTTACTAACCCTTTTAACTGCTTAAAGGTGCCTTCAGCACTTTGATTGACAGGCCCTGTACTCAATTTGAAAGCAAAATAAAAGCATACTATTAGGCCCTACCACAAGACCATTGTAACACTAGTCTGTATGACCTACCATTAAGCCATGACTCTCATACAGGAATATAGTGCTAAAATAAGTATAACATGTAATAGTAGGAATGAAGATAAAGGCAATATAGGATGTGTACTACCCAAAGCATGTCAGATAGACTTTACTGTCCTAATTACTGGATTCCCATACTAGTTTAGTGTTAACAGAAACAGCCCTGCTAATTGTTAGCTTGTACTTAATAATGTAAGCTAATGTACATATATGAAAGTATGTATATGTACACACACATATATATATATATATATATATATATATATATATATATATATATATATATTAATACATATGGAAATATAGTTGTAGGTGTCAGTATGCATACACACTCACTACAGGGAACAGGTGAGAGAAATGCAGCAACCTGAATTTACAACACAGCATGAATCATGAGAGACTTACTAACCTTCACACTCACAGAACACTGTCAACGACATACCAGCATGGTCCACGCCCTTACAATCTGAAAGGGCAACGCCTATCTCACATACCCTTTTATAGCACTGTCCGGAAATCACAGTGAGACATGCAATCAGTACACAACTGGCTGCATGCAATTAGCAAATGCTGCCTTACAATTGGTGCAGAGGCCATCACATGGACCTATGCAGATACCTACAAAAGCATCCAGTACTAACACTCCACACATGCAATACATTCATTGCACCAAACCGATGGAGAAAGAGAGAGAGAGAGAGAGAGAGAGAAAGAAAGAAAGAAAGAAAGAAATAAAGGCAGTGATAAAAAAAAAACTGCATCATCACAGCAACAAAACCAGCAGCAGCAGCAGCAAACAGCAATTAGCATCAGTGACACAGCAACTGCTGACACAAACACAGGTAATGCAAAGTAGCAGGTTAATACTGTGTTTACTGTGAAACCTCCAAATGTATCATAGTTCACTATCTATAGGTATGTCCATGAGATAGGTTGTGTGTACATAGTCCTGATATATATACATATGTAATATTGCTGTACATGTCTTCCATACTTAAAACTTCCATAGCTTAGAACACAAGGCCAGTTATCAGTAGTGATTCACAGAAGTGCTGACAAGCTGTGTATTATGTGGAATTAGCGTACCAGTGAAATAACAAGCTAACAAATAACAAGCATATAAACAAAGCTAGATTCAGGAGGCTTGGATGTAGTGTATGCTACAGCAAACAAGGTGTACCAATGTCAGTAAGATACAGTTCAAATATGCAGGCACTATAAACCTTAAACCTGAAGTTCCCAGCTATGAATGGCAGAGTACAGCCTATTCTCACACAAGAGTGCAGACCACAAACCTTGTTAATGTTAAATAACTGGCCTGAAGCCCAACTGCTTATACCAGAACTAATACACTTGGACACTGGGCTCTCAATCAGCAGTTCCCAACTTAGAAGGATGAAAGCTACCTGTCCTGCCACCACAGTGCTTGCCACAAACCTTCCTAATGTAAAACAACTGGTCTGAAGGCCAAGTGCTTAATCCAAAAGACTTAGAATGATAGCTACACTTTAATCAAGTTACAACCAAGCAGTAATAACTACAATTTAATACTTTATGTACAGAATGTGTACCATATATTGCTGACATACTCTGCTGATATCCTGTTTGTGTACTTTTCCAGGCAGATATGGCTCCAAAAAGGAACCCTGCATACTCTGCTGCAGAGGACGAAGTGATCCACCAGAGCCTGGTGCGTGACTATGACATCCTGTTTTCACGCACCACCCAGAATCAGCAGGAGAGGTCTGCACTGTGGCAAAACCTTGTCAGCAGGATAAATGATGTTGGCATGCATGATAGGACATATGAGCAGGTGAGACATCACTGCAGTGATTTGATTAGAAATGTCCGCCAGCGTGCTGCAGATATCCGCAGGCAACAGGTTGCCACAGGTGGGGGGGTGGCCACACCCACCCTCACCAGACAGGAGGGGCTACTGCTAAGTGTCGTGGATCCAGCCCCAGAACAACAACAGCATCAGACTTGCATCATGATGGAGGTTGGATCCACACAGCAGCAAGACACTGAGCGTGCAGGTAAGATGCCATATGTACATATGACTGTTCTGTACACTGCTACTTCATGCATGCATAAGGTGTGCACGTGGTATGTATCTGTCATCATGATATGTAATTGTGCATGTGTGATACTGGCATTATGAGCAGCTGATGTGTATAAGGGAACTGGTGTACTACTGTACTGTATCATATGCAAAAACAATGGCACACTTGTGCCCACTGACATTACTTTCTTCATATTTCCAGGTCCCTCCCATCTAGCAACGAGGCAGGCCATACATGCTGGTGAGTGTGTTTATCATTACCTGAAAAACTATTTATAATACTAGTAAGAGTAGTGAAACTCAGTAGTATACATGCTGGTGAGTGTGTTTAATAATACCTGCAATACTCAAGTTAATACTAGTAAGAGTAGTGTAACTCAGTACTGATGTGTGTGTGTACTGTGGGGTGTGCATGTGTGCAAATGTGCCTGTGCCCATGTGTGCATGTGTGTGTGTGTGTGTCCATGAGTGCATGTGTCCATTTCTGAATGTGTGCATTTGTATTGAAGTGCATCACCGTAAAATATGTCTTGAGACTGTAATCTGTGTTCCCTGTTTTCCTCCCGTAGGTTCTGGTGCTGCTCTGGTGACCTGCAGCAGGGAACCTGAATCTTGTGCCCCAGGTACTGATGATGAGGAAATGTCTATAATGGTGCAGGAAGGTGTGTCTGGGTCCGCCATTGGTCAGCCAATTGACAGTACACAGCTGTCAACCCCTTCAATGCGCACAGTCATCCTGCCATTACATCCTTTGTCACCATTGTCCCTAGGTGATGGACAGTATGCATGGGGCATAGATCAGGGTAATGTGATACCTGTGGTACATGCATCCCCACAAAGCAGCCATGAGCAGGGTCCTCCAATGGTACCACGCAGACAGTCGCCCATGGGTTCTCGTGGGGGCATCCGTGGCCGTACTGCCTCTGGCCGACGTGACCAAGGAGGTATGTCAACCTCCACTATGTTTTGGACTGTTATGCAGGCACAGGCGCGTATGGAAAGGTACACCAGACAGGGTCTGAGGGAGCTGACAGCATGTCGCACAGCCATGACAGATGGCATGCGTGACATTGCGAATGCTATTCGTAATTTCACAGATGTCGTTGACAGACGTTGTGGGGACATACAACAGCTGCTCCACAACCAGATGTCCATGGGCCAGGGTGATGGTGTGCGTTTGTGGCGTCGACGTGGCCGTATGCCGGCAACAGCACCAGCTGGCAGTCGCCACGGATGACAACAGGCCCACTCACGCAACTCAAGTGCCAGCAGCAGCCCCAGCAATGCTGGGTTAGTGCTGTCATCAGGACGCCCCAGGAGACCACGTGCACATGGCTCTGGACAGTCCCAACAGGGAACTGTGTCCAGTCAACACACACCCGCTTCCGATGACAGTACCCAGTCTGGGTTAGTACCGGATACGGTCCGTAGCACCCCTGCCAGGCACAGGTACCGTGTCCGTGCCCACAGACACTGATCTGGATGACCTGACAGGTGCAGTCTGTGGCTGTCCACAAAACCCTATACATGGCAGCCATTATGTGGGACTGTGTGCATGTTTACACACATGCAGAAATTTAACACCTAGGGCAAACACATACACACACACACACTGCACCAACACTGGTCCACCCTGTACTGCTGCCCCTCACAAACACACATACACACACATGTCAATTGGTGGTACCAGTGGCTGGCTTGGGCATACCTAACCCACACCCTGTGCATATGATGACACTGTGCCACCTCCTGCATACTACAACATCAGTGCAGGAAAAGGTAAACACATTGCTGATGCACAGGGTGACTACATAGATGTGTATAAGTAGTAACATGTTGGTAACTGTTCACTGTTCCACTATGATTGTGTATATATCCCAGCATTCCTGCTGCAGTAACTGTATGAATGTCCTGAATTGTTATCTGTACCCATACTACTTACCAAAGTGTACCAGCTGCACACCATCACATGCTACCATTGACTATGGGAATGTGCATCATGTGCTGTATTGTAGATTCAGCTATATGTATCTGTTCTGTCACACATGCATTTACACACACCCTGCTACCCCCACACATGCACACGCTCACCTGCCATTTCCATTATTTATTACCCTACATGAGTAGCTGTCGACACATGACAGGTACACATTTGAAAAGTGCACTATTTGGATTACTACTGATTTCCTCTTCTCTACCTGTACTCACAGGGTGCAGGCAACCTCATTAGTTTAAAAGTGTAATGTGCATCAGGTACTGTGGTTCCCTGATTGCCACATCCAACATGTTTTGCATACGGAAATGAACGCACAGAAACATCCCACATTCACACACTTGCCACATTCAGGTTTCAAAACACAATCTAGGTATGTTCTGGTACATGTGCGTGTTACAGTAACATGTAGCACTATACTGAGTACTGGCAGTTGTCTGTTGTCATGTTGTTTGTATAGGGTGCTGTCAACATCACTGTTTGTTAAGGGAAATGTGCACCCTGCAGTGCATAGCCCCATTTGGCAAAAGCCACATCCCACCCACAGCATTGTGCACACACACTAACCCCACTCACACTAAAACACATACTTTCCATTTCAAGATTCAAACCCCTACCTAAATGTGTTATGACACTAGAGACAGACACATTAGTAGAGTGCGCTATATGCATTAGTGGGAGAAACCCTTTCTAATGCTGTACTTAGAGGGTGCTGACATCATCTGTGTTTAGGAAGAGGGATGTGCACCCTGTAGTGTGTTCTCCCAGTTGGCAAAAGGCACTTTTTCCTCACAGCATTATGCACACACACAAACCCCACTCACACACATTCTCTTTGCAGGATTCAAACCCCTACCTAACTATGTTATGACACTAGAGACAAACACATTAGCAGAGCTCGCTATATGAATTACTGTGGAGCTTTAATTCAGGTAATATAGTTATAGAGTGCTGACATCATCAGTGTTTCAAAAGGGGAATCTGCATCCTGTAGTGTACTTTCACAGTTGCTAATAGGGGCATTTCCCGCACACACATAGATGTGTTTGAGGTTTGCATATGTGGGGGATCCAGTACTCCAGTGTGATTAGTATATGGTTCGATTGCAACAATGAGGGATATACTTCAAGTGGTGAGCATTTTGTACTCATGTTTGTGATGATCAGGTCTAGTATATTTTCCCCTCTTGTGGGAATGTTGACTACTTGTTCCATAGCTAAAGAGTTTCTGAACTATGGGAACCCTAGAGCTTGGGTATTGTGGCTTGAGTAATGTTCACAGTCTATGTTTGGGTAGTTGAAGTCACCCAGTATGATGGTGTTTGCAGAGAAATCTATACTCTCCTGTGTCTTCATGAAGGCTGTGTGGGATTCCTGAGTTTTAGAGGATGATGTAAGAGCTCCTCTGTGTCTCTTTTCATGTGGTCCAGGGAGATACGTCTCAGGTTGTTCACACCAGCATGGACAATGACTGCCTCATACTTGTACTTGCTGTGGAGTGACCTGAGTGCTTGTGTTATGTGGCACATTCTATCACCCGACAGGTAGCTAAATGTGACCCTCACCTTGCTCAGTCTGGAGAGTGGGACGTCAGTGTGTCTGACTATGGCATCACCTATTATAGGTGTGTCACACATTGTGTTTGGCCTTATGGGCTGTGCCTGTTAAGAACACTGACTTTGTGAGGTCTGTGTTGCTTGTGATATGTGTTCATGTGGGATGCAGCGTGTCTGGCCATGTCATTTCTGTCCGTGGTCTGGTAAGTATCACCTTTGGTGACATAGGTATTCATATGTCAGCTGGTGAGCATTTGCAGTGTTACCTACTGAAAGTGGTACAGCTTGTTTGTTGTACAATGGACTACATGCAGCCTTGCTTACAGTAGCTATGTTTGCATGCATGTTTCCTTGCAGTTACCCTGGAATACTGATCCGACCTGCCATGCAGAGTTACACAGCTTCTGTGGACTCCTAGTGACATCTGCATAGCTTACTATATGTATGTTCATGTCTCACTTGACAGAATGTCACTGTTTCTCCTGTTCACATGTACGTTGCCTGTGACACTTTGCATATGACTTACCTGGCATCTGTCCACGTTAGCAGTCATATATGCCACTGCAGGACTCTAAACCTGATGATGCACACACTTGAAACATTCCTCAGCATGGAGAACATCGCTATCTGTGCAGTAACAGATACCGGATTCAGGGCTACCAACAGCACCCCAGCACTACCAAGTTATACCTCATACCATGCTTTTCAGGCCCAAAACTTGCACAAAACCACAAAATGAGGGGGTGTATTGATATTCATCCAAGATACCCACACCTCCAGGTTGGTGGCAAAGCACCAAACATCAGAGACTATCCATATGCAAGTAACAATGGGTAAAACTGCCTTCCAGGTTATAGCCTGCTACAGACCACCCTCACAAACACAAGAACCGCACTTGGCCTTCCTGAAAACAGTTGGAAATATGTAGGTCTGTCCATACACCATTATATTGGGTGAGTTAAACTACCCAAACATAGACTGGGAGCATGACTGTAGCTCCAACACCCTAGCCCAAAGATTACTAGAATTTATATACCAAAATTCTATGGAACAACTTGTTACCACTCACACAAGAGGGGAAAACATACTGAACCTGATCATCACCAACATGGGGACTCTATGCTCCAGACCAGAAGTGTATCCCTCAATGGTAAGATCAGACCATAAACTAATCTCACTGGATATTCACATCCCAAGGCCACCCCCTGCACAGAAGAATACAGTCAACAAATCATGTAAAGCAAGTTCACACTCCTCATAAATAATTTGGAAACCTTCAAAGCCCCCAGGCCTGTTGAAAATATGGACCAGACTGCAGATACCTGTATAAAGGCATTCTATGGACACCTTCAGGAATGCATGGATCATGCAATCCCAAATAAAAGCAAGACCCAATCCTCCAAAGGCAGACGTCCTGTGTGGTGGACACCAGCCATAAACAAACTATACAATAGAAGGATGAAGCTACTAAATGATACAACAAACTCCCAAAATGTGAAGGCATCACTGATGAGTATTAGACGAAAACTACAGGCACTCATAAGATTGTCTAAGGCCATCTTTGAGAGAAAATTCCACAAGACACTGAGGATAATCACAAGGCTTTCTTTAGTTATGTTAGGAACCTGGGTGGTAATTCCCAGATATGCTCAGAGGTAGTCCAAAATATCAAAAGAAATACCAAACACACAGACATTGCCAACATCCTAGTGGACAGGTTCACTGCTAACTTCTCCCCCCCTCCACACCAAAAGGGCAAATATTTCTCCCAGCAGAGTGCTGCCCCCCCCTGACATCTCAGATGCTCAGGTAAGAGCTGCCCTCTCCAAAGCAATAAACACTGCATCAATGGGACCAGACAGTGTCCCAGGCTGTGTCCTACATGAACTCCAAGAAGAGCTACACCCAGACATAACACTACTGTTCAATCCCAGCCTTACTAAACGATATGTGGCCAAAGAGTGGCGTACAGCAACAGTGGTCCCTCTACATTTAGGTGGTGCCTTAACGGATCCTGGACACTATCGCCCCATAAGTCTGAATAGCTTGGTCTGCAAAGCTATGGCAAGGATCATCATGAACCTCATAAATATAGATATAGGGGACCTACAGACACTGCATCATACACAGTTTGGCTTTGTTAATGGCAGATCCTGCCTCTCAAACCTGTTTGATTTCTTTGAAACAGTCACCAAGGCCGCTGTCAAGGGGAAGGTGGTCTACACAGCCTACCTGGACCTTGCATAAGCCTTTGATACAATACTCCACTTGTGCATTCTAGGGAAGCTCACCAGTGTACATATTAACCCCTATGTCACTACATATATTGTACAGTGGCTCAAGGGCAGAACACACATGGTTAGAATTGCTGGAGCCATGTCAGCCTCAAAACCAGTTACAAGTGGTGTCCCACAAGGCTCAGCCCTGGGATCTGTCTTGTTCAGTATATATTTATCAGAGGTACAGGCCAACATGGAAGGACTATGGCTGAGCAAGTCGCAGATGACTGCAAACTGGACGCCATAATCAACTCTCCAGCCAACACAAGTATCCTCCAAAAGGGCCTCTTAGAAACAGACGACTTGTGCCACAGCCATGGCCTCAAGCTGAATGCCAAAAGGTGTATAGTCATCCCCTTTGGCAAAAACAAAGTGACCACAAAGTACCACATATGTGTTAATCCATTAAGTACAGAAGAAGGAATTATGGACCTTGGGGTACACAAGTTGATAGCATTCTCTCATTTTACAACCACATGGCCAAAGCGGTTAGAAAAACATTTTATATAGGCCACCTCATCATGAAGGGATTCACATGTAGATCAGGGGAGGACATTGTGCCTCTTTACTCATCCCTCATCATGCCCATAATTGACTACAATGCCCCTGTTGGCATGCACCTTACCAGACACCTGCAGCAACTGGAAAGACCACAAAAGTACCTCAACAAGAGGATCAAAGGGCTCAAACAGATGCCACATACTGACTGGTTAAAGAAACAGCAGCTCTACTCAGTGGCATACTGCCTCTTCATAGGCAATCTGTGCCTGACATATAAAGCCATGTCAAACCCTGACTTAATGGTCATGCTGCACCTCAGAATATCCAAATCCCATCAAGCTACACGCTGGAAAGACTTGAACTTCAGGAGTGATATACATAGGACATGCTGGAGGGACACATTCATAACTCAGAGGCTCCCTTCACTCTGGAATATTATCCCAATACAGGTTTGGCAGAGTCACTCAGTGACTGTCTTCAAGAGGAATATTAATGACTGGATGGGACATTGTAGGTTTACTCTGGGTATCTCTTATGTGTCACTGTTAGACAGAGGCACAGTATACTAACCTTGGAAAAGGGCATAGCAAGATAGATTTACAATGCATGGTGAAAGCCACACACATTCTGGCTAGGTTTATAAATGCCCTAGGGCAGATAGCCTAGTATGAACCTATGAACCTATGTATCTTGTTCACCATTGGGCCTATGTGCTGTTAATCACCAATGCAATCTCAATACTATGGTAGCATGTGCAAAGGTCAGTTGTCAGTCACCTCTATGGTACAGTTGTGGAATATGTGAGTCATGTAGTAATGTCACAGCTGCCACATGTACACAGTCAACCCTATCCCCTACCCATGGATGTACAACACATGTATGAGATGGAAACACATAGCCAAACTGTGGACTAAGCACTCTGAACCCAGTACTGGCATAACCTGTCAGGTGGCATGAAATACTACAGTGACTGCAATACCAGTCTGATGTAGACCTACAGTGACAGCAGTACAAGCACGGGAACACACCGGGCCATTCGTGGAGCCTAAGAATGGCATCCTGCCTGAGTGGCAGACACCTCTGCAGCTGGCACACAGGCATACGTTAGGCCTGAACACAACACGCATAACACATAGCACACAAATCCTGTGTGCCAAACAAACACAGTCTGTACAGCTATACAACACTCCTGCTGCAGTTGTGTTAGGTACTTTTATGGTCCGGTACAGTAAGGTCATGCTCACCAGGCTGGACAAGGTGAAGGTCACAGTGATATGCTCATGGGGCACTATGGTCCACCACATAACACAAGCATACAGGTCAGTCAGATGCATGGACACATATGACTCAATCATTGTCCATGCCACTACAGCTGACGTGTGATGTCCCTCACTGGAATACATGATAGGGAACATGGAAGGGCTCACTGAGCAAGTGGCACAGGCTGGTAGAACCCTGACCTTGGTTGGCATCATACCCTCACCAGGAATGCTGACATATTGCTGAATGCTAATGAATTACTGTAGCTACAACACCCTAGCTGAAAGGTTCTTAGCATGCAGTCACTGCATTGCTATGGAACAACTTCTTACCACTCCCACAACAGGTGAAAACATGCAGCACCTGTTCATCAACAACATGTAGACTATATGCCCCAGACCAGGTGTTAATCCCTCACTGCTAGGTTGATAGCATCTACATCTCACACTGTATATACACATCCCACATGCAGCACCTGCACAGAAGACCACAGTCATAATGTTACCCAGTGCAAATACCATGTATTCACATGTGGCAGGCATCACACATGGTAACTATTGAAGGTCACAGGTACATATGTGTATTTGGCACACACATACATCATGTGTGCATTGCCATAACTGGTTTAATCGATGTCATGCATTATTGTGAGAAACACCCCGCACACATGGCATTCTGTGTGAGCAAAACACACGTGACATGTCTGGAATCAAAAGCCATAAATAATTGTGCTATTGTTTACAAAGGGGTATGTGCATCCTGTAGTGTGTTTTCCCAGTTGCCAAAAGGGATGTTCTTTTCATACAAACTTACACACCCACTAAATCCCCTTCACACACTCTTGCCACATTCAAACCCCTACGGAACTATGTTATGACACTAGAGACGGACACATTAGCAGAGCGCGCTATTCGCATTACTGGGAGATTTCCTTTCTCCTGATATACCTATAGGTTGCTGACATCATCAGTGTTTAGAAAGGGGAATTGGCATCCTGTGGTGTGTTTTCACAGTTGCCAAAAGGGATCTTCCTTTCATATACACTTACACAAACACTAACCCTCTTCACACACACTTGCTACTTGCTGGATTCAAGCCCTTATCAAACTATGTTATGACACTAGAGACGGATGCATTAGCGGAGTGCGCTATTCGCATTACTGGGAGATTTCCTTTCTCCTGATATACTTATAGGGTGCTGACATCATCAGTGTTTAGAAAGGGGAATGGGCATCCTGTGGTGTGTTTTCTCAGTTGCCAAAAAGGATGTTCTTTTCATACCCACACACTAACCCCCCTTTGCACACACTTGCTGGATTCAAACCACTACCTAACTATGTTATGACACTAGAGACGGACGCATTAGCAGAGCGCTATTTGCATCACTGGGAGATTTCCTTTCTCCTGATATACTTATAGGGTGCTGACATCATCAGTGTTTAGAAAGGGGAATGGGCATCCTGTGGTGTGTTTTCACAGTTGCCAAAAGGGATGTTCTTTTCATACATACTTACTAACCCCCCTTCACACACACTTGCTGGATTCAAACCCCTACCTAACTATGTTATGACACTAGAGACGGATGCATTAGCAGAGCGCGCTATTCGCATTACTGGGAGATTTCCTTTCTCCTGATATACTTATAGGGTGCTGACATCATCAGTGTTTAGAAAGGGGAATGGGCATCCTGTGGTGTGTTTTCACAGTTGCCAAAAGGGATGCTCCTTTCATACACACACACTAACCCCCTTCACACACACTTGCAGGATTCAAACTCCTACCTAACTATGTTCTGACACTAGAGGCGGACGCATTAGCGGAGCGTGCTATTTGCATTACTGGGAGATTTCCTTTCTCCTGATATACTTATAGGGTGCTGACATCATCGGTGTTTATAAAGGGGAATGGGCATCCTGTGGTGTGTTTTCACAGTTGCCAAAAGGGATGTTCCTTTCATACACCCACACTAATCCCACTTCACACATACTTGCTGGATTCAAACCTCTACCTAACTATGTTATGACACTCGAGACGGACACATTAGCAGAGTGCGCTATTCGCATTATGGGGTGATTTCTTTTCTCCTGATATACTTATAGGGTGCTGACATCATCAGTGTTTAGAAAGGGGAATGGGCATCCTGTGGTGTGTTTTCACAGTTGCCAAAAGGGATGTTCTTAGCATACACACTTACACACACACTAACCCCCTTCACACACACTTGCTGGATTCAAACCCCTACCTAATTATGTTATGACACTAGAGACAGACACATTAGCAGAGCGCACTATTCGCATTACTGGGAGATTTGCTTTCTCCTGATATACTTATAGGGTGCTGACATCATCAGTGTTTAGAAAGGGGAATGGGCATCCTGTGGTGTGTTTTCACAGTTGCCAAAAGGGATGTTCCTTTCATACACACTTAACCCCCTTCACACACACTTGCTAGATTCAAACCCATACCTAACTATATTATGACACTAGAGACAGACGCATTAGCGGAGCGTGCTATTCGCATAACTGGGATATTTTCTTTCTCCTGATATACTTATAGGGTGCTGACATCATCAGTGTTTAGAAAGGGGAATGAGCATCCTGTGGTGTGTTTTCCCAGTTGCTAAAAGGAACATTTCCCTCACACAGACTTGCACACAGACCAACCACAATCACCCACACACACACACTCTGGATAAGCTGTCATTCCCTAGGGCAAACTGCCTAGTGTTGACCTCTACACCCATATGTTTAACTGTCAGATGCACATTATTTGGTGCTGATAGCAGTGTTTGCAGGTCTTTATTGCCATAACATTTCCTGTTTGTATGAACAACTTGTGTATCTGTGGAAGATGTTTGCATATGGGGGAAATCCACTATATCATGTATGTCTCTGTAGCCATTTAAGTGTGAGCACTGGACAGATTGCTATAATGTTGTTGGTTACTGGAATAACACGTACATATACCAGATATATGTGGCAAAATGCTAAACTGATATTTGGACTAAGTGTGTGAGCATGCCCAGTTCAGCCTTCCCATGGCATGTTGTGTGAAAGATGTCTCATTTATCAGGTGTGTGAGCATGCCCAGTATGAGCTTTCCATATGTTGAACTCTGCAGCCCATCACATTTGTGGATGAGTGTGAACTTCAACAAATATCTTTTGTTTATGGTTGTGTGTTCTGTGTCATGTTGTGTAGTTACTGTCCAAATGCTTTTTGTGTGAACACAACAGGGATTATACTGTGCCTGCAGGTTTTGCATGGGATACTTTGCATACAATTGTCAACATCCGTTCATACTGACCTAACACTGTAGTACTGTATAGTGTAGTGGTTCAGTACTTTCACTGTGGTGGACAGTATCCTGGGCTTTAGTCCTATCACTGGTTTACATTTCCATAGTGAGCACAACAGCCTGGTTAGGGTCCAGTTGTGCACATCTGACCATGTTGCATTATGTTCAGATATTAACTACTTACAACAGCCTCGTCCAACATCAGTAGTGTATTCCACAACATAGGTGTACATTGGCAAACACTACCGATGTGCCCTAGGCCATTTCTAATGCTAGTCAGAGAGTGTGTTTGTCCTTCAACACATTGTAAGTGTAGTTTGCCATGACATATGTCATGTTTAGTATACTGTGCCTCTGTCTACCCGTGACATAACAGTGATACCCAAGGTAAACCTACCATCTCCCATCCACTCATTAAGATTCCTGTTGAGGAGAATCAACGAGTGACTCTATGGATAACCTGTACTGGTAGTTTACTCATGTGTGGGGGCGGCTTCTGTGTTATGGATAATGCAGTACAGCTTGTCCTATGTATGTCAGTGATGGGGTTCAGGTCCCTCATGTGCATAGCTCACTGCCATTCAGATTGTACAAGGTGCAGCATGTTCATTGATTCCAGCTTGGACAAGGCTTTCTACATCAGGCACAGCTTGCGTCTGGGTGGCCAGCATGGCAGTGTGTGGAGTTGCACTCTGTTTAATCAGGCAACACATTACATCTGTTCAAGCTCTTTGATACTCCTGGTGAGGTACTGTTGTGGACTTTACAGATGATGGAGGTGTCTGCTGAGGTACACCCCACAGGGGCTGTTGTAGTCAATTGTAACGCTGATGAAGGATAACTGCAGAACCACAATGACCTCCCCTTATCTAGATGTCATAACCTTCATGATTAGGTTGGTATATGGATTGTTTCTGTTAACACTACAGCCACATGTTTGTCCAATGCAGGATATCTATCACCTTGTGTACCCAGGTCTGTCATTACATGTTAAGTATGTAATGGGTTAACACCTATGTGGTAATTGGTGGTCACTTACTGTATATCCACAGAGGTTGACTATACAGTTTTCTCCATTTAACTTGCTGACATGGCTATGGCACCAGTTGTCTGTTTCTATGTGGCCCTTTTGTGGGATGCTTGTGTCAGCTGGAGTGTCAGATATGTTGGGCAATTTGTAGTCCTCTGCAAACATGTTCAGGCACAGTCCTTACATGTTGGCCTGTACCTATGGGGCATATATACCAGACGGGGAAGGTCCCAGGACCAAGCTTTGTGGGATACCTGTTATATGTGGTTTGTAGTCTGACATGGCTGCAGCATGTCTGACCATGTCAGTTCTGTCGTTGGTCTGGTTTGCAACCCCTCTAGTGATATATGGATGTATATATAAGCTGGTGAGCATATCTATATTGAACACGTAGGGTATTGTATGGAAGGCTTTGCAAGGTCCAGCTACGCTGTGTGGACCACATTGCCCTCATCAGTGACCTCAATTACTGTTTCAACTGAGTCACACATGTTTAGGGGCAGGGTCTGCACTTACTAAACCCACACTGGGTAGGGTCGGGTGTCAATAGATCCCCAATATCTTTATGCCTGCGGTACATGCTGATCCTTTCCATAGCTGTGCAGACCAAGCTTCTCAGGATTCTGTGGTGGTTGTTTTTAGTATCCATTCAGGCGACACCTTTCTTGAGAATGACCACTGTTGTTATACACTGCTCTTTGGGTACATATCCTGTGGTAAGGCTGACATAATGTCAGGGAGGCAGCAGTCTGCTGGGAAAGATATTTTGCATTATGGGGGGGGGGGTTTGCACTGCACCTGTCAGGATGCATGTTGGCAATACGTGTGTGTGTTTGGTATGTTGTTTGTAATATTTGTGTGATCCAGAGCATATCTGGGAATTCACAACATGCTTCCTACCATCAGTTGCAGCAGCCTTAGGATTATCCTTAGTGTCCTGTACAATTTGTATCATAATAGGTTCATAGGTTCATACTAGGCTATCCACCCTAGGGCATTTGTAAGCCTAGCCACAGTGTGTGTGGCTTTTGCCACCCCTTGCTATGTGAATATTATGGCCATTTATGATTTACTTAGCTGTGCCTCTGTCTGGACATGACACAGTAAAGACCCCCAGTGTACATCTACAATTATCCATCCATTTTGCCAACTTCCTGTTGAAGAGTGTCAGTGAGGGGCCCTGCCTAACATGTAGTGGTATTCTGTTCCAGGGTGTGGAGAGCCTCAGGGTTAGGTATCTGTCCCTCCAGCACATCCTATTTCATTATGTGTTGAGGTTGACATCTCTGACTCACACAGCTCCGATGGCTTTGAGTTTTCTGGGGTGGAGCATGTCCATTACTTCTGTGTTGGACATGGACTTGTACAACAGACATACAATGCCTCTGTGTAGGCTGTATGTGACTGCATTCAGCTGTGGTGTCTACAGCCAGGCAGCATATGACATATATTTGAGACCCTTTCTAACTCTTGGTGAGGTACCTTTGAGGTCTTTCTAACTGCTGCAGGTGCCAGGTAATGTACATCCCAAATGAGGCATTGTACTACATTATGGGTCTGATAAGGGAACAGTATAGGGGCACAGTGACCTTTGTTGACGTAGATGTGACTCCTTTCATGATACAGTGTCCAATATAGACAGTCTTCCTAGCCAGATTGGCAATGTGACTGTCACATAACAGGTTACTGTCCACTTGTGTCACTAGGTCCCTGATTACTCCTTCCATACATAATGGTTTACCACCTATGTGGTAATTTGTGTGTACCTTGTTTTGTATTTGGTGGTACATTCATACTGTCCACTGTCTTCAGGACAGCAGGGTGGGGTTCCTGTGTGTGAGAGTGTGGTCTGTAGCATGCTACAGACTGTGCAGCAGTCTTGCCTATGGTTAGTTGCACATGGGTGGACTGCAATGACGTAAGCATTGTCAGTTAACTGGACGTATAGGTGTCTGTGCTGAATATGGATACTCACCCTCCTTTTATGTTTTGTTCCAAGTTTTGTGGCCATAACACATGATATGTGGTATTACCTGGTAGTGCTGGTGTGCTGTCACGAGGCTTGCAGCAGGTTTCTATCACTGGACAGACATCGATGTTCTCCATACTGGGGAGGGCCTCAGGAGCATGCATATTGAGGTTTACACATCTGGCATTGATCAGCATTACCCTTCTGTTTTTTTCCAGTTTTGTTTTCTATTGTGGTGGGTTAGTCTTTTCGGCCTTGTCTACAAAAGGATCTCTGTAGGTTGCAACAGCCTTAGGCAATATCCAGACACCCATGGGTAACAGGTGCAAGCCATCCCTGGAACAGCAGCATGTCTCACTATGGAGTCACCTATTACAACTGTATCAGGCATGTTGTTTCTCCTTCTGTCCTGTGACTGTTTGGCACACCAGCTTTGTGTACTATGTGTTACATGTGCTATGTCTGGAGGTTGTTTTATTGGGTGTCTGCTTTGGAGGCTTGTGTTGGTGTTGTGTGTTTGTAATTAGGGCCTCTGGGAATGTTTTTGTGTTTATGTGTTTGGTTTACAGTCGTTGTAGGTCTATGTGGGACTGGGTTTGTGGTGTATGTGGTTACCTTCTCCTCCTGACTAGTTTTGACAGTACTGATTTGGGGGTGCTCAGGCTCCGGTTTGGCTACCTGGTTGCGTCTATCACATATATTTGTATTTATTGGAGTGAGTTGTTGTTGTGTGTGTACTTGGGACAGGTGTCACATTGCCTCTGGATTCACTGATTCTACTTGTTTTGCCTGGCCTTAGTGGATTGTATGTGTGGACACATTTTATTGCCATACTAGTGATCACTGATTACTTCACTTTTTATGTTTGATCTATCATGTGGTAGCTTCCTCATTCTCTTCAATGGTTTAGTAATTGCTGGAGTCCAGCATGCCAGATGCCTGGGTGTATGGCATTGTGTCTTGTTGTTATTTGTGATTGCAGACTCCAAGCACTCTTGGCTGTGTTCATGGAATGCCTGTATAACATGTTCTGCAGTGTGTCCCATATTCTGGACTTGCACAGGGCCTTTCATGGATTCCACATTGGTTTGTAGAGGTGCAAGCTATGCTTTATACATGTGTTTCACTGTGGTATTCTGGCCAGGGACTGGGGTCGGGATGTGTAACTACAGTGTGATTACTCTATGGTCTGGTCTTACCAGTGAGGGATTCACTTCTCATCTTGACATCCAGTACACATATTTCTGATTATCACATCCAGTATGCTTACCCCTCTTGCGGAAGTGTTACATTTTGCATGTCCATTTTGTTTGATGGATTCTGGGAAATTTTCTACAAATGTGTCGGTGCTAGTATAATACAAAGAGTATAGTGACAAACTTCTCAAAAGCTGACTTCACACTTCTTCAGACTGAGATGGTATCCTTTAAGCCCACTGGGCCAGTGGAAACCACAACACACAATGGTGACTCCTTCACAAACGCTTTCTACGGACATCTCCAAGAAAGCATGGACCATGCAATCACAAATAAAACCAAGACCCTCTCCACCAAGGAAAAGTGGCCTGTCTGGTGGACCCCAGCCATAAACGAACTGTATCACAAAAGAAGGATACTAATGCAAAACAGAGCTAAATCTCCTAAAGGGAAGGCAGCTGTGATCAGCACTAGTAAAAAGCTACATTCTCTCATAAAGACATCCAAGGTCAACTTTGAGACAAAAATCACCAAAGACAATAAAGATAACCACAATGCCTTCTTCAGTTATGTCAGAAACCTGGGTGGGAACCCTCAGATATGCTCAGAGTTGGTACACAACAACATAAATTTCAGTGACCCGACAGATATTGGCAACATTCTGGCAGACAGGTTCAGTGCAATTTTCTCCCTCCTTCACCCCCAAAAGACGATAGTTATCACAGTTGAATGTAACCTCACTGTCATCTCAGATGTCCATGTGAGAGCTGCACTCAGCAAAGACAAAAACACAGCATCAATGGGACCTGATGGTATCCCCAGTTGCATGCTACGTGAACTCCAAGAGGAGCTAAACCCGTATATAAAAATGATATTTAACCTTAGCCTTGCTACAGGATATGTACCTGAACACTGGCGTACAGCAACAGTGGTCCCACTCCACAAAGGAGATGCCTCCACAGACCCTGGGAACTACCACCACACAAGCTTAACCAGCCTTGTCTGCAAAGCTATGGAAAGAGTCATTATGGAGCTCTTAAACAGAGACATTGGTGACCTACAGACTCTTGATCCCACCCAGTTCAGCTTTCCAAAGGGCAGATCCTGCCTTTTGAACCTAGTTGACTATTTTGAAACTGTCAGTAGGGCCATTGATGAGGGCTAAGTGGTCCACACAGCCTACCTGCACTTGGCTAAGGCCTTTGACACAATACCCCACTCAGGCATCATAGACAAGCTCAACAGCTGAAATATAAATCCATATGTCACAAGATAGGTTGCAAAATGGCTAAAAAACAGAACCCATAAAGTCGACATTGCAGGTGCCTTGTCAGATTCAAAGCCAGTCACAAGTGGTGTCCCACAGGGATCTGTCCTGGGACCCCTCTTATTTGGCATTTGCTTTTCAGATGTGAAAGCAAACATAGGAGGGTTGTGGCTGACACAGTTTGCAGATGACTGCAACCTAGGCACCATAGTGAATACATCAGCTGGCACACACATCCTACAGAATTCCCTCACAAAAGCAGATAGCTGGTGCCAGAATCATGGCCTGAAACTGAATGCAACTGATGTGTAGTCATCCCCTTTGGGAGGAACAAAGTACCCACAAATTAACACATAGACAGCAACCCACTGAGCACAGAAAAAAAAATCAGACACCTGGGGACCCATGTAGATAGTGACCTCTCGTTTGACACCCATGTTGCCAAAGTGGTGAGAAAGACTTTCTATCTTGCCCACCTTATCATGAAGGGTTTTCCATCCAGATCAAATGAGGTCATTGTAACCCTATACTTCTCCCTTATCAGGCCCATGATTGAATACAAAGCCCCATTTGGTATGTACCTCACCCAGCACTTGCAACAGCTGGAGAGACCCCAAAAGTACCTTACCAAGAGGATCAAGGGTCTACAACACATGTCATATGCTTCCAGACTAAAGAAAATCCAGCTCTATTCAGTAGCATACCGCCTACTTACAGGTGACCTATGCCTGACATACAAGACCATGTCCAATCAGGATTTGATGGACATGCTCCACTGCAAGCAATCCAAATCCACCAGAACCATGAGAGCTAAAGATTTGAACCTCAACACATACATGTATAGGACATGCTGGAGGGACAGATTCATAACTCAGAGGCTTCTCACACTCTAGCACAGAATCCCAGTTCATGTTAGACAGAGTCCCTCACTGACTCTCTTCAAGAGAAATCTGGACAAGTGGATGTGAGATCGTAGGTTTACCCCAGGGGTCCTCCCTGTGTCACTACTAGACAGAGGCACAGTCAATTAATTCGATTAAGTAAAGGGGTCATAATGTGTCACTACTAAGTCAGAGGCACAATATTCGGAATGTATTCTATACACTTATTACCACTATAAGGGGTGGCAATAGCCACATCACTATGGATAGGCTTATAAATGCACTAGGGCAGATAGCCTAGTAGTAAACTATGAAACTATGGTGTATGTGTAGGTATTTTCAGTCAAGCAATATAATGTGGTTTGGGGGGCTTGATATCTTCATGTATTCCAACATAGGCCTGGTGCAGTTCCTGCTATTAGGACAGTGGTCTGCAGCAAGCTAAATAGTGGTAGGCAGTTTTAGCCATTGGTATTTGACCATGGCTAATCCATGCTGCTTCTTGTTATGGTACCAACATGGGGGTGTGGTTATCCATGACATTTATTGCTAGTCACCCTCGTTTTGTAGCTTGTTCCATGTTTTGCAGCTGTACATCACTGTATGAGGTGTGACCTGGTAGTGTTAGGGTGCTGATGTGGGCTTTGACCCAGTTTTCTATTACAGCACTGATATCTACATTCTCTATACTGTGTGCGTTTACACTGCACGCATCTTGTTGTTTATACTTCTGGCATTGGGTAGCATTACATCTAGGTTCCTATCCCTTGTGGTACCTATGAAGGTGGGTCTGTGTTTTTGTGGTTCATGACTGGTGAGGGTGGATGTTAGTCAGGGTCCTCAGGTGTGCATATGGTACATGGTGTTACATTACTTAACACATGGCATTCATGCCTCAGGTGCTGCTGCAGGGCTGCCTCTGTCGGATGCACATACTACACTGCCTGTACATGTTTGGAAGCAGGTTGTGTCATGTTAGGCGTCCCTGTTACTATATGAGTGAGTCGGAGGGGGTATCAGTCCCAGTGTTCCTACTGAGCCAGTGTATGTGCTATGCTTTGCCTCTTTGCCAAGGCCAGGGCATACTGGGCATGCCTCCTTCTGCCTACTGGGGCAAGGTCAGGTTGTTCCTCCTCCGAGTCACCCTCTGCCTGTGGTGGCCTTGGCAATGGTGGGGGTATGTTTGGCCCAGCCCTATGCTGGTCCTGCTGCAGCTGTTTCCGCAGGATCATATTATGTAGCATAGCGCATATCATGATCATTTGGGTACATGTAGTTGGTGTGTACTGCAAGGCTCCACCAGATATGTCCAGACACCGGAACCGTGACTTGAGCAGCCCAAGCTATGACATTACGTGTTTGTGCGTGTGCCTCATTATGGCGTTCCAGTTCAGGTGTGTGTGCATTTCTGATAGGTGTCATCAGCCACGGCTCAAGTGCATAACCTGCATCCCCCACTAGGTGTCCGTGTGGGAAGTCCCCACTGGCAAATGATTGGTACAGCTGCGTCAGATGCCAGATGTGGGAATCGTGGTAGCTCCCAGGGCAGCCAGCACACACATTCATTATTATGCCCTGGGCATCACACACGATCTGGCAGTTGATGGAGGGGAATCCCTTGCGGTTAATATAGGCTCTACCCCGCTCACCGGCTGGTGCTTTGATGCGTATGTGCGTGCAGTCTATTGCACCCAGTACCTTAGGGTATCCCACTATTTGCTGGAAGAGACGCATATTGCTGGCCACAACCTCACGGGCATTAGGGAAATGTACATGATCACTGACATGTGCTGACATGGCATCCAGGAACTGGTGCAATACCCTGGAGGCTGATGCCTGTGATATCCCCATCATATCACCAGTTGGTCTCTGGAAAGTACCTGTTGCTAGTATTCTTAGGCCAACACATACCTTGGTTTCCACTGGGATGGGTTCCCCTCTGTTGGTTCTGTCTGTGAGACGTGGCCTGCCCAGCTCAACAATTTGCTGCAGAAGGTCTCTGTCCACTCTGTAGCACTCTACTATCTCCAGTTCATGTAACCCATGGTAGGTGACCCTGGGCCTGTATACTCTTCTCCTTCTCCTCACTCTGGGTTGTCTGTCAGCATCTGCATTGTCACCACCCTCAGCAATTCGCCTATGCCTGATTATAACAGCTATGGCAGCCCCTAGCATTTCTGCTCTGAGTTCAGCTTTTTCAGTTTTCAATTCTGATAGCTTACTCCTTTCTTGCAGTATCTCTTGAGAGAAACACCCTGCACTGCTGTTTGCAGTGTTTTAAGTGCTGGGTTGGGCTTCTAGTCTGCCTGTGTAATTGCCTGCTTCTAATTGTTATCACCAATTAACTCCAGCAGTATTCTCTGACAGCTTCCTTGTAATTTGGTTGTTTCCTTTTTCGTCTCTGTTTCCTCAGGGGGAGCAATGTGCACACCAGCATAAGCACGCTCACAGTGACTTAAACGCGCGCACACATACTTACACGGTTTGGACTTGGCTGATTCATGGTAAAACGCGCGCACACAGCCTTATACATCAGGCAACAGGCTTCCTGATGTTTACATTGCCTTACACATGTGCACACCCGCGCAAACCGTTTTAAACGGTTTGCGACACGCTCCCACATGGTGAACCTGCCTTACACGCGCACACACGCACGCATGCACGTATATCAAGAAAGTTTGAGTGTAGGGATAGTGTACACCCTCTATTTCTTGACTTTCCTAGTGTTCTGTTCGGACACACCTCTCTCCCTGATGTCTGTCTGTCATCTGTCATGTTACACTGCTCTCCAATGTGATACATTTACTTCTATCATTTCCCCCCCCGTGATGTCACCTACCTCTTACTCTATTCCTCCCCCTTCTGTAACTCTTACACTACTCGAAAAGTGCTCATTAGCTATGTGGCAGTGTGATTCAGTATTGTAACCCTTATTTACATAGGATTGCCTAGTAATGTTTAGTTACATCTCTTACACTGAGCTTCCCCCCCTTGGCAACCACTACACGGTGGCCATATTGTTTTTGGTCTGCTAGTCCCTGCAATGTCATTCCATGTACTACATAAAACCCACAATTGTGGGCTTATAAGCTTCGGTTTTCACTTTTAGGCAGCGCACCCTGTTTGCACGGGTGTGCGCTGCAGTTAAACATCAAAATCCCCCGAAAAAAAAAAAATTATTTTAAATAATTTTGCATCACTTTTTAATGCCAATGGCCACATATTTGGCCATTGGCATGCTAGATGACACATATGCAACCTTTATTTGGAGCTGACATAGCTCTGTTAATTTTGCAGAAATGTACTCAGTTGTCAGCTGAGTACATTTCTGCAGCTAAAAGGTGTATTCATTTGTCTGCAACCAAGGGGTTATCCGATCGAGCCGACCGGAACGGGTATGTTTTTCCAGCTATGGATCCAAGCTCTCAGCTCCTCCCCTCACCCATAATGCCATGGGGAGGGAGGAGCTACGGAGCTTGGATCCATAGCTGGAAAACCATGCGGTTGGGATCCGAATCGGATCCATAACCCACAGGTTGCAGACAAATGAATATCCTACTTCAGATCATCCGTTACACGAACTGGTTTGGGCTTCCTGGATCGCTCAAATACCTCATTTGCATATCTTTGAGCTGCAAATGAGGTATTGAGCATTTCCACGCCCAGTCCGTGTAAGAGACGTTTTAGCTAGTCTCTTACATGGAGGTTTGGGCTGTTCCTGGATCGGGAGGCTTACACGGAGGCTTACACTACTCTTAAACTCCGTGTAAGCCTTCGTGAATCCTGCCCACTGATAGACAACATTTACTAAACCTAAACAAAGCAATAGTCTTACAATGAAAACAGACTTGGCATTAAAACTTCTCTACCTTTGAAACCCACATTCGCTGAAACAACATTGAAACCCGCATTCAAAGAAAATACATCTGGCCAGTGGCAGGGTAAGTTTACCTTTGGGCTGTTTTCAACTCATAGGCTCCTTGCACACATTTTTAGAACCATGGAAAAGTTATTTGATTCACCTTCCTGATTGTATTAATTATACTATATAATAATTGAATTGTATCCCTTGTATAATACAGCACCACTTGTTAGAGCGTGTTTTAAATTTATAGTTCAGAACATTTTTCCTTTAAACAATGAAACAAATCATATGAACCAATAATGACAACCTTTCCAATTCAGAACATTTCAACCATAAAGGGCCACTCTACTCAAACTTCTGTCATACAATCCACCATTATCAATTGATATGCAGAATCTTTGCAGAAGTAAAAGTCATCTGAATAATTCCGCATTAAAGAGATCTGAAACCAGTGAAGAGGTTGTTGCTAGAAAACAACTTTATATTTCAGTGTTTAATCTACAAATTCAGTGCCTGCTGCCCTTGAAGAATAAATTGCCTACGTTGTATTAAAAAAATGGTAAGCTGGTATATTGCAGTAGGGAATGGGTGGCAAGCTAAAAAACAAGTTCATAGTTATTAGGCATCTCATCCAAAGGAGGACATACTAAGGACTGTAGCACTCCACCTCCTTAAAATACAAATCTACATGTTGTGGGAGTAGAACCTATAGCCTTCTGTATCAAGATGCAAGTATGCTACCTGTTGTGCTGTTTTAAAAATTCTATACCACAACAGTGATAACATTTGCTAAACAAAACAGTTGCACATTTTAAGTAGGCTTAGCATGAGCAGCAGTACATTTCTCTTTCCTTGAAGCTCACAATTCCTTGAAAATGCACTTGAAAATAAAATCCACCTGCTAACTCTAACTAGGGCATTTCACTCTCTCTCTCTCTCTCTCACACACACACACACACACACACACACACACACACACACACACACACACACACACACACACACACACACCTCAAACTCTTAGTGCAAGAAATCTGGACAAAACCTAAAATAAATAGGAACAGATTATAAATATTGCTGTCATGAACTAAGAACATTGCTAGACTCTGCACCTGCCTCTGACAAAGTACCTTCTTGATGACACACAGGACAAATATATATCTGTGCAGTTATTCAAACCCAGATGACAGGTGCAGACCTCATCAATGACTTTTAATCAGGAGCCCACCTTTCCCTTTGTAGAAATGAAATATTTATTTTTGAGCATGTGCACAATTAAGGAATCAATGTGAGAAAAATCCACATAAAAATAGCAAGATGTGAGATAGAAATCAGTTGACATATATATGGGTGCATGGCAACATCTAAATATCTACAAAAATATCTAATGTACAAAATACCAACAGTTAAAAGCAATCTAAGCACAAAACATTAATAAAACCTAATCACATCTCAAACCAGTATTTGGCTGCACTCCTCCCCTGCTAATTATATACACCATCTTCGAAGTGGTGCAACAGTGAGGAAAGGCCATATACCATTTCCCTGGTGTAACTTTATAATATTTTTTCTTTAGATATTTTTAACTGTTGATATTTTGAACTTTAGATATTTTGTCAACATTTAAGCTGTTAATATCTAAACTTTCTACCTGTCACATCTTATAATACATTGTAATGTTTCAAGTTAATAAAAGAAGCAAGCTAATACAGTTCTTAGTTTATGCAACCCACCCACTCTGCATCATGCTGTACTCCCAGATCCCTTACTACATTTAGCTGCTACATCAGTTAGAAAACATATAATTAGAAACATAAAAGGCAGCAATTAATGAAATTTCTGTTTTGTCTACTTTGTACAATGCATGGTATTTTAGGGCAAACATAATTTTATGAAAATCCAGAGGAAGAGGTTCTCTTAAGATACAGACCAGCTCCCCAGTGTCCAGTAACTATGGTAACTAATACTTTGCGAGAAGCATTATATGATATTGCAGTGCAGAATATATCCCCATATCACCCCCCACATCTTATGCATCCTGTATTTCAGAGTGCATGGTGAACTTGGGAGTTAAGCAAGTTAACGCAACAGAAATCAGGAGATTACCTACTCAAATGCCCACATTGGGGCTTTTATGGAAATGTGAGACTTTGCACTAAATATGGGTAATTACTATACTGGACTTTACTCAAAGTTGCATCTTTTTCTTCAGAAAATGTGTATTAATTCACATTTTCTTATTTTCTCAACATTTCAAGTCATTAGTGCTAATGGTTTAAATGTGTCAATGATCGCTCCCTAATTCGTTGAGCACTACGCCATCAACAAATAATAAAATAAATAAGTAAATATCTGTAACAGAAAATACATGAATGGTCCAAGAGAAGTTTTACCTGCAAGAAAAGCATTTTAAATTAGAACATATTTTGGTGAGAACCCACGAGATGGTCCATATTACACTTCAACCAAAATGTTCGATTCTGTTCCCTAAATGGTAAGTGCACCACACCTGCAGGCAAAAGGTGGGGTGCTGATGAAGCCAGCAATAAAACACAGTTTTTCTGCTGCCTTTCACCACCATAAATGTATGAACACCAAACAAAACACATCTGTCTATGAGTACAGTGTTTTCTCCATAATGAAATAATGCCTCGTGGACTGGTCACATATGCTCAGTGACCTCCCCACCCAGCCTCTGGCTAAGTTCTCCCAAGATGACAACCACCACACTAAAATTTTAGAGGAAAAGTACCCCATCCATAAAACATGAAGGGAATACAGTTCCAAACCTGTATTGGTTTCCCAGTAGTTGGTCAAGAAACACACAATGCTAAAAAAAAAAAAAATAACGAGTCATCCTAACCAACGAGATCATCTCTTTGACATTTTTAACACTACCAAAATTCCAAAGTGCCAGTTACGCTACATACGACGACTCTGTCATCAACAAATATTTAGCATCGTACCTGAATGACAGCAACAACAATGACAAAAAAATCCCCTAAGATCACTAAGTAGTTATTGGGCCAAAATTCAAACCAAGCGAAACTTCCTAATAATAAACCACCACCAAACTTTAAGCCACTTGGTCTTGTACTATACTAAACTGAGCGGTAGAATTTTAAAATCTAGGTAACAGGTCAATAAAGCTACATCATTGGCATCAGAGCATGAATATAGCATTACAAATACATAAAGACAAAATGTATAAGTTACTTACAAATTATTATTTATAAGGAACCAGTCGATAGCAGCACAAATCCTTCAGTTCTTATTGCAGCACCTTCAAGTGTAAGTGTAGGAGAGGAAACGTTCCCCAATCAGAGTAGGGAAGCAGGATAACCACACACATCTTTAATAAATCTATTAGGCTGTGACCATGGTTGTAATTTAGTAGGTTTGATACATATTTGTTACTGCAGTCTGTAGATCTTAAATATTGCATGAAAATTTTACCTGTCAGCATCAGCAAGTAAAAATCCCAAGATCGCTTGGCAAAATCTCCAAATCCCAAGTCAGTCCCCAAAATCCCAATATCTTGGCAAAACTCCCAAGGAGTGGGAGCACTGGCTGGCTACCACTACCAGGAACTGATGCAATCCTTTTTTTTTTCCCCGCGCACTTTCGTGATTTAAATTACGTAGCGCGCGGCACATTGAGTCAGGTCTTGCAGCTGTAAAAGTGGGAGGGTGCTTCCCTCCTCCTCGTTCTATGGTTCTGGCACTTAAAACAGGATGCAAAGGGTGTTCTTAAACAAGAATGCCCTTTCTTTGAAAAAAAAAAAAAAAACTTTTTTTTTTAAAATTAAAATAAAATAAATTTCTCAGTCAGCCGATTCCAGAGGGGTGCAAGTGCACCCCCTTGCACCTGCCTGCGGGCGCCCTTGATTGTGGGATATAGGGCTGCCTCGAGCCGGTAAAAATAGCTCTCGAGCTATAGTATAGGCCGAGTCAGAGCCGAGGATCGGCTCCGAACCCATCCAGCAAGAATGAAGGCGAGAATGACAACTTAACATCATGCATTCTGACAGTATTTAAGACAAAGTTGTGCTGTAGCGGTAACATTAACTACTGTGATTGCAAGCTACTTTACCTACACATATAGGTGTTCTACTCTAACAGCAGGCAACTTGCATGTCTATAGATACAACAACAATTTTACATAGGGATGTGACTCCACATCCATGCCCTACAATCCTCCCAACATGTTCTCCTCAGCATGCAATGATGCTATCATTCTCCATAAAGTAAAACATGACAGTGTTATAGTGAGACATATGTGGTTTTGCTACTCTGGCATTGCACGGCATTCACATTCTATACCTACACAGGTGTAATGCTCCAATGCGGCCAAGTCTACTGGTGTGTGTGTGTGTGCCTGTGTGTGTGGTGGTACACTGTAGTCATTGTATGATCTTTAGAATCACTCTTCATTTCACTACCACTTGGGGTATCTTTCATGTAGCCCCATGCATCTACCATCCTCCTTTTTCCTCTGACCACATGACATCCTTCCTGTAAAGGAGTGAAGAATGTCCTCATGTCAAATATGCATAAACACATCATGAATCAGAGTCCTTCCATGAACTTCTGCAAGCCATCTCCATGTCACTGCATGTGTGATTGCTAATTCTGTCATGATGTGGTGCACATGACCCATATGGACAGTGTCAGGATGTAATGCAATATAACAAATATACACATACTTACAATAGTCTTACTTATCTTTCATAATATATAAATAGGGATTTATTTTACATGGTATAATAATGGCTAGGATTTCATGTAATGTTGCCCATTAGCCTAATAATGCCTATGACCCGGTGAACAGTTGAAATGTCAATGTTGCTGTCATTGACAAGTTCTATATTGAGGTGGTGCTATACAGTATGGTTACAAGAGTGTATTGCAATCTGTGATGTGAGATAATGTATTGATGGCCATTGCTACCATTGTATTACAGGCTTCTTCTATAACAGATGTAGTAACCTGCTCCTTGAGAAGTGCTGACATGGTATGATACACTTGTATGTATATTTTTGGGGTATTAGGACATGCATTGTTGTAGTGGAGCAGATCAACCTTCTACACAGTTCACAATCCACCATCACAGTGACACTTGCAGTATGGCATATGTGTGTATGTGTCCACATACCATCATTACATGCTAAGTAACACACATCAATATCAATTCACATTGATTACATGGTGACATATGTCTTGTCTCATACACATGTTGTTATGCTGTGATATACACAACTAGTGTGTCATATGTCTTGATTCAATTGCAACCTTGTGGAATTCATTGTATGTGAGGTTGTTTGTAATAAACCCAAGGATTACTGATGTGGTCAGCAGTAACACTGTGTGACTAATAGCATTTGTGTCAGGAAGTGTATGACTAATAACACAGAATCAATGGGCCCTGACAACATTACAGGTTGCCTGTAGTGTGACTCAAAACATGGACCTACCAGACTTGTTTGGATCCATACTTCAACACAGCCAGAGTATGTTGCAGTAGAAGGGTATACATCAACATACATCCTTATGACTGGGAGAGTACATCACCTGATGCATGCAAGTATAGACCCATCCTGACTCTTCTCATCTGTGAGGTAGACCAACAAGTCATCATGGAACTTTTCTAAAAGGACACAGGCAATATCCTGACTGTGTGCGAAAGACATGTGAGATTTGTTCAGGCTATATCATGTCTGTTACATCTGTTCATTGTCCTCAAGAAGGTCAACAAGGGCATGCATAACACTATCATCCTGCGTAATTTGACCTGGCCAATGCATCTGACACAAATCCACACTGAGGTATTACTCAGAAACTGTCACACATGGCCATAAACACCTATATCACCAAGTGGGTAGACCACTGCATCACATCCATGACAGATAAATATGTTGAACTGTGTGAAGTGACCTATAGCTAGAATCCAGTGATCAGGTCTGTACCTCAGGGCACTGTGCTAAGCCCTTTCCTTTTCATTATTTAAGTCTCAGATGTCAAGAATGATTTACACATTCTTTGTCCAACCAGCTTTGTGGAGGACTGCAGACTGTGGACAATCATTGAATCCAAGTGTGATTATAGTATAATAAAGACAGTATCAACACACACAAAGGATTGATGCCACAGCCATGGTGACACAGTAGATGAACAAAACTCATGGAGGGGATTAGTCACATTATAAAATGAAATACACAAGCTAATTATAATATAGACAGCACACCTCTATCAACAGACCAAGTGGTATGTGACCTGCGTACCCAGGTAGATGGCATGAGGAATGTCCACCAGCATGTGCCCACAATGGTGACTATTCCCTTATATGTAACACAATACCTGAGTATGAGTGGGACAGCCACTTCAAAGGGCATTAATAGTTCTGTAGTTCTCAGCCCTCATCATACCAATAACCGAGTACAATGCACTCTTTTATATATGTCATAACACCATTTCCAGGGATAAGTTACTCAAATTGACCGCATTTGCCACATTGAGCTCCCACACATCTTACTGGCCATACCTAAGTATTCTTTTTGTTGCATAAACATTACTGGTTGATGGTGCGGAACCCCCATCAAGGTGTTATACAAGATGCATGTGTGATACGTTTTCCTGTGATGCACCCGGTAAATACATATCTGATTGACAACACTGATGGCATGGGTTACATTTGTGACAGTGTGGTTTGTGCCATATATATGCCATGCACACCTCTCAACTATCTGGGACTGCTCTTAATTTCAAATACTTGTATTATAGTGCCCCTTTTAATACCTCTGGCAGATAGTACATTTTGAGGAAGGTGTGCTTGATTCTCCTCATAGATAGCTAACAAAGCAAGACAGTTGTACAAGTGTATTCTTGTTGAATCATGTGTAATCACTAACAATCCCATATGCTATGTCAAAGACATGGGATTAATGGTGCTATTAATCTGATATTTTCCATGATTTGTAAGCTTCTGTCTGCAAATTAAAGGGCTAAAAACCTACACATGGGAATATAAGACTAGGCATTTTAAGATCCTTACGGATCAATTGCTAGTAAGTAGATATGAATGTATGCATCTATATTATATTTTCTGGGTTACCTTTGTATGCAGTGCATATCATTGGTGAAAAACATATAGTATAGTAAATACTTAAATTAAAAAGTATAATAAAAGTTCATTGAGTCAATAACACTCTATCTCAAAAACTGTGGAACTCCATCCTGCTAAAGTTAAAGCTTACAGAAAACAAGAAATGCTTTAAACATCTGCTAAAACATCTACAAGGTACTTGGCTCTGCTCTTGCTCTACACCCAGATCATTTTCTAATCTAGAAGAAAATATGAGCTGCAATACCTGTGACAAAACATTAGATATTAAATTCCCATGTGGTGATTATTACACTTTTCTTTCCATGGATTAGTGCAAATATTTAATTGGTTATAGTTTTAACTAACTACTCCTACTTAATCCTTGTTCCCCATCATTGTACCACTAATTAGTAATTTAAACGCAAATGTCAGTCTTGGTCTTCCCTTGGTTTTCTTTACATTTTTGTCTGCTGCAACCTTATACAAATGTATAGGTAACCTCTTACTTTTCCCCCCTCTTCCTATACTCATAAATTGTATGATGGAAGATTAGCATTCATCATCTCTTACACCTAATTAGGTATTCAAAAATATTTATGCAATCAAGATGAAAATGTTACATACAATGTGGAAAATGAAAATATGCTGTATGTTATCTATGTATGTGAACACTGGAGTTTTCAGACATTCCCAATCAACAAATAACTAAATAATAGGGGCCACAAAGTGAATCACTGAGAGGCATCAATGTTTGACAGGAAAGAGGGGAGACGTATTTTACTGGTCAACTGCAGTTTATTTTTGTGATAGTGATCCAAAGACATACAGTTTAGGAAGATCCCAAGTTCTGAAATCTAGAAGATAGCAGTTGGTCATTTATTATATCCAAGAATATGACAGCAGAAATGAGTCCCTTGTATTTTCTTTTTTGGATGTAAAATTCTTAACAAGATTCAGTAAGGCAGTCTGGGTCCTGTTTCTTAAAATGAAAACAACCCAGTTATTAACAAGATTTAGTAAGGCAGTCTGGTTCTGTTTCTTGAATGGAAACAATCAGGTTATGACCCATTAGGAATTTTATTAGTTGCATGTGTACAACTTGCTTGATTACTTTAGTAGATTGCTAAGTATAGCAATTAGCCTGTAGCTTTCCTCCTTGCTTTGATCACCACTCTTCACTACTGGTATAATTTTGGTATGTTTCCAGAAGGCAGGAAATAATCATTTACTTAGGATTTGGTTATTCTTCACAGTGAAGCTGCAATGAAGGCATTCCTTTAGGTAATCTGGTGGCAGTTTGTCAAAAAAAAGTGAGCCACAGTCTTTCAATTTCTGTAGAAGCTTTTTCACGCAAGTTATAGTGATAGAGTTCAAGTTGAATACATGTATATAAGGATTAGATTACAGTGAAATGTTTAACAGTTGCCCTTGCCAGATTGGGTAGTGTGAGGAAGCCTGTAAACTAGCTGACAATATCCTGGATTGTCAGCAAGTCCAGAGGATTTCCCTTTTGTGACTTAGTATTCCCAAGGGCTCTGTTTGTGTGTTCCAATGGCAAAATGGCCACTGAAGTTTGCATGCTGTAAACCTCTGAAATAATCTCGCTTACAGGGACTAGTACTTGATCTGTGTTTCTTCTATTTGTTTCCATTGTTGCCTTACATGTACACGCTGTGATGTACCACATTATGCCATACTTTTCCTTTCAGGAGAGTCAGTCCAAGAAAATATATTGATTTTTTTTACCTATATCCTTTGCAGATGGGTGAATTTGTTCAGTGGCTCTATAAAGAAAACAGATTGAAAGATGCCTTGAGCCTAACCAATGCTCTTGATCCAGAAGTTTCCAATTCAACAAAACAATTTTGTGTTGTAATATATCTGTTGGAATGTTTTTTGATAAATGGCCTTGAGGATTGTTGTTGATGGTTTATGTTATTAAGCAGTGAAAGTTGCCTGGTGGTCACTGAAGTGATATGATAAGATAAAAATGAATTTATGATTGTGAATTCATTTATTAAAGATTCAGTCAAGTATATTTGTTGCCCCTGAGTGCTAAGGTTTGTATGTGGATGTCCTAATGATGAGATATTAGAAATGAGGTCTCTGTTGGTTTGCATCTTCCAATGCATATCGAAGTCTCTTAATATACATTCTTCATCATTGCTATCCTGGAAGCAGTAAATGTTATGAGAAGTACATTATCAGCATCCTTTGTTTTTTGGAAGATGTAGGTTATATGGAGTTGTTTAGCATTGACATTAGTTAACAGATAAAAGCAATGTATTACTGCTAAAATCTAGTTTAGATTTTGACTTGGAAGATGATTAGCATCTGTGCAGTTTAAGTTTCAGAGATGGCTGGGCTTGTATGGCTACACTTCTTGATCTAGGTATCTCTACAAAAAGTCTTATAACCAGGTATTGCTAACTCTTTATCCTGTGTTTGTGATTTGAGTCATGATTCTGAGACAACAATAATGCTAAGTTGGACTAATACTTCCAATGCTTGCATTAGGATATTTTGCTGTCAATGTTTCAAGCACTGATAGCAATAATTTTCAAGCATTACATATACTGTATATGAAAACAACTTTTAGGTCCTTGAAAATGAGGGATATAGGGTATTTATACCTTTAGTAAGCAAGTCTAATCTAAATTAATAAGAAAGGCAAAAAAATTACAATGTCCAGCTAAACAACCACTATGGGTAGAAGCTGCAAAAACTTTACCAGATGATGTTCTACATACTACAACCCTTGGTGTAGTATGAAAAATGCTTATTACTAATTTTTGGTTTGTGCTAATCCTAGACAACCTGATAGGGGTGAACACATTGATGTGATTATGTTTTGGCTAAACCTTCTCCTTCCTACAGTGCATACTTCCTCCCCATAAAATTGGATTATATTGCCTTATTCTGTTCTGAAGAATCTTCTTTCTATGTACTTAAAATATCAGTAGTCAGAATTACTGCTTTCTGAATCTGTTGTCATAGTCTCACTGTCAGTTTGTTTTTCTGCTTGTTTGTTAACTGGGTAGATGGTATTTTTCATGGCCCATGTTATGTCATCACGTAGACCATAGGCAGTATTAACAATAAAGTGTCTCATCTGAGTAACTGAAACACTTAAGTAAATAAAACACTGTGCAATGCAATTTCATGTTGTACAAACCAGTTATGCAGCTGTTGCAGGTATTTAAAATAATAGGAGTTTGCAATCAAAATATTTACAGTAAAAGCATTTACATTTAAAGGAAATAAATGTGTGGAATATTCACAACAGCAACACTTTTGTGCATTTATTAGGATAACTCATACTTTTATATTCTTAATTCAGTCTTGAACACCAGTATTACATACTGTACTGCTTTACACATATTGTACCACAAGAGGCATGCTTTTTTTCCAGTGGCTGTTATGGGTTTGTGTTCTTATCACTGTTTTGCAGAGTCTCTGATAAGCTATTTCTTTCAGCTTCAGGAAGTTATGAAATTGAATTGCTTTTTATAGAAGACTTTGGTGTCCCACTGGCTCAGCATTTAGTATTGTTGCCTCAACATGTAGTTCTCTGCTTAAGATTTTGACAGTGATGCTTTGTACACAGAATCAGAACATCCTCCTTCTGTATCCATGCATTTGTATTTGGTGCTCTGGTTTCTATCCACATCCCAGTGATATGCTGTACGTGACATGTCATACCTGCACATTGTTTGCAGGTATGTTATGCTGTGTGAGAGTGAGTAAGTCTGTGGGAAAGGCCAGCTCAGCATTGCATTTACACAGTAATGTATGATTCAGCATATATAGCTGTGCATGTACTTGAATCAAATTTGAGCTGTCATATTATTACCTTTTAACAGTCAAATCCATTACCACCCCCTTTAAATATTATGCTATTCTATTTTCTCATACCCTTTCTCTGCACTGTCCACTATGGAATCTCAGTCAACTTTTGTCCCTCCTTAGAGAGCCTGATAGCACAGGGTATCTTGAGGCAGTGTAGTTGCTGCTTCATGGTTACTAAAACCTCTTTATTACTACCTCACAATGACTCAGTATGTGAGTAGTGTAAGTATTTAATGAACTTGAAGAATACCTTCTCATCTCAGGAACACACACACACACACACACACACACACACACACACACACACACACACACACACACACACACACACACACACAAACACACACACAGAGCACCTCCACTAAACCAACTTATACTGAACTTGTTAACAAAATGCTAAATAAGCCTCTCAGGTTAAGGACTAAAAAATCTCAGCCACTCATTCATATAGCAAAGTATCCACCTTCACACTGCACATAGGTTCATAGGTAGGTACTACGCTAAAGCCTACCAAACGGTTCCGTGGCTTTTGCCACCAAAGAAAATTATTTTCCTGTGCCCCGTCAAGCAGAGCCACAGAAGTGATTCCGGGGTGAATTTCTTAACTCCCATCATTCACATTCACAGCTAGTATACACATTCTTTGTAGACTCCACGCCTTTCAAGTCCATGGAGACTGCATCTACCCACAGGAATGTTTTAGTAACAGATGACTCTATTGTCAGTCATATAAACACCACCTTCACCATACTGGATAAGAATAGAGTGAGTCAGGTGTCTTTCCAGAACCAGTGTTTGGGGCTTAACAAGGGGTTTTACACTCCTTCATCCTGACAAATACAGTTATGACTTGATAGTGATCCACATGAGGCTGAATTATCTTAGGTATTTTACCAACAGAAACATACAGAAGGATATGACTGAGCTTGCTACATATGTATATCAGACAGTGGTCTTGAGTGGTATTTAACTATCACCTGGAATAATGCCAATATTCAAAAACAAGATAATTTGTTTTAATAATTCGTTATGTAGTTGATGTCATTCTAAAGGATCAAATGTGTCAGCTTAGAATGAGACGGCTGATATGGCTTCCTGTTTTTTCAGGGATGACCTGCACAACTCTTATCAAGGCTTTTACATTTTTGACTAAAGCCTTTGCTACCCCCATGCTGGCTTTTTAGATAGAGTTTATCTGCTGGACATAACATAATAAATTCTAATCTGAGAACACGTTAAAGTGGTTCTACTCAGCACAAGTCTTAATAAAATAATGCTCAAACTTAAGGCTCTCCTGCAAAGTTGAACACATTCATATATGCACACTTACAGAGACATTGTTTCAAAGCAAAGAAAACACTCTCTTTAGTGTGGGTTTAATGTCTATCATGTCTTTAGACCTGCTAGCAACTGTGTATTTTTCAAGGACAGCATCAGGTCATAACAGATTACTTGGGACAACAGTTTTAATTTCAATATGTGCAAATCACCCTCATAGCTAGCTACAGAACACCCTCTAAGTCCCTTTCTAATTATGACAGCTATATTAAAATCTTAGCTGAAATCCTGCTGAGGACTTCTATCAGTACAATGGCTGACTTACAATGCTAATGTTTCCTTAACACTATAAATGCTAACTGTCTTGTACAAGTAGTAGAGCCTCCAGTATCCTAGATCTTGTCCTCACAAACTCGCCTTTCTTGTACACCTCGATATGTGTCATCTTCCCACAAATCAGACTATAAATCAGTGACCTTTTCCTTTAAGATTGGTGGTACATTCCCTGCAAATATCTGTGTTTAGTGACTTCTCATAAGCAAACCTTCTTCAGTTATTTGATAACCTAAAATTTCACTGTAATCTTGCTGTGATGGATCCCACTGCTAGATCTGTTGCTGATGCGTCTGACTTCTGCTCCAACCTAAATATTTGTATTGATAAGGCAGTCCCTATCTGCACCAGATATGTGAAACTTAAAAACACACCCTGTTATAGAATACTTGTGTAATTAAACTGTTTAAATGATCACTGCTGCAACAGTCTTAACTATATGGGGTTATATCCTGCAAAGGATATAACAGCCGTCCAGCTTCCAAAGCTTCAAGGCACCTTCCACATGCCCAAACTATCAAACGGCTCAAAATGAGTTTACTAAAGACAAGTTTGGGTGCAAAGCCCTTCAGAGCTTTCCTGCCAGCAGACAGAGGGAAGCTGAGCACCAAAAGGTTAAGGCTAGGAATAACAAACAATAAATGTCCACACTCTGGCATAAAAAACACACACCAAAAACAAGGGAGGAGGAAGGCGGGAGTGGCTACTGCAGCAGTGATTATTCTGACATAGTTTCATAGGTGTTTACTAGGCTAACAACCACAAAGGCATTTTTAAGCCTAGCCATGCATTCCAAATCTTTGGCAAGATACATCAGAAGAATTGATTTAAAAAAAAGTAATGGACTTACCACTAGGTCTCTGTAGTTGAGAAATACTTCAGTTTAGTGTACAGTGGCTGTAGTGCTTCAGAAGAGTCATGATTTTAAATGCTCTTTAAAAAAATAATTATCTTAATTGAGAAATGATAAATAATGTATAGGAATTTGCCATCTGTGATATCACATTCTTGAGTCCATGAAATATTTCTGTTTAATGCAAGACTAATAGGAAGTGCTACCTAATAACTATATAAATGTAAGCAAACACTCCGTGTTTACATAAAAAAGCTTTATGTACTTATTTTATCTCTAAACACAATGTTAACACCATCTACTATACAAGACTTGAAATAAAGTACTGGGAAAAGTGCAATCTGCATAAATCACATAAACTGATATGCTTGAGTTACGAAAGATCCAAAAAAACCTTTTATACAACACTGCGTCTATTTATAAAAAGGAAAAAAATTATGATACTTTGGGGGAGGCAAGACTATGAAAAGCTGGTTGGCTGTCGGTGTTTTGCAGACTTCATTTTCTCAAACTGTGATTCCATTTCCTCCAGGACTTTTGGAATGCATCATACAATGAGTTTGACCCTTCCTTGAGAAGCTTTAAGCAACTCCACTGCTTTTTCATGATGATCCTCTTTGGCACTCAATCCATTTATAGTCTCTTCGTTTTAACCCTTTGTGCCTGTCTGCAATGCCTCCTGGAATAATGTGAGAGATGTAAATAGTTCTGCTCTTTTCCACCTATTCTGTTAAATCCAAGACCCTCTTCCATTTCAGGGAGTTCAACAAACCCAGGATGTGAATGCCCTTCACTGGAAGCAAATGCTGCTACTATTGCCTTGGCAGTAGCATTGACTCTCACTTCTGGGCTGCTGTTGAGGTCCACAGTTTCATATACATGCTTATACACCTCTTGTATAGCACAGCAAAATTCACTCTGAATGACTCTTTGTATAGTTTGTAGCTTCTGTGTAGGCATTTCTCTACTTTGTTGCAACTTCTCCAATAGCTTAATTGCCCTGGAAATATCTCTCTCCAACCTAACAGGTTCACATATCACCTCCATATCTACTGTTAAGGTAAGTCCAGCTTACAAAACTGTACTATGTTCTTCATATTGATCATTGCTGCAATAGCCTTCAATATATGGGTGGAATACCATAGCTAACTCTATCTGGGAGGTGGAAGGAGAGGGGTCCAAAAGTTCCTGAAGAATGGTCCTAGCAAAGCATAATCTAAACCTAGAGAAGGAATCCAGCTTATAGCGCTTTGTAAAAGTATGTACAGACAACCAAGTAGTAGCTTCTAGAATACTTCTAGAATCCAACCATTTCCAAAAAGCCATAGAAGAAGCCAAGGTCATTGTAGGGTGAGCCTTGACCCTGACTGGGAAAAGATTTGTCATGGTGATTATAACAAAAGGTAATAGCATTAGACAATCATTTGTAAATAGTCTGTTTTGACACAGGTTGTCCTTTTTTTTTTTACATTCACAAGAAATGAACAAGTGATCCGAGGATATAGGTTCATAGGTTCATACTAGGCTATCTGCCCAAGGGCATTTATAAGCCTAGCCCATAGTTATGTGGCTTTCGCCACCCCTTTAGTTTGAAGAAAACTATGCCTATTATTTTGCTGTGCCTCTGTCAAGCAGTGACACTGAAGTAATCCCTGGGGTATATCTGCGATCTCCCATCCATTGGTCAAGATTCCTCTTGAACAAGGCCAGCGAGGTGCTCTGCCTCACATGTACCGGGATTTTGTTCCACAGCATAGGGAGTCTCTGGGTGATGAATCTGTCCCTCCAGCACGTTCTATTAATAACCGTGTCAAGGTTTAAGTCTCCGCCTTGTGGTTCTGAGGGATCTAGATTTTTTGAGGTGAAGCATATTCATCAAATCTGGGTTTGACATGGCCTTATATGTCAGGCACAGGTCACCTCTGAGCAAGCGGTATGCGACTGAATAGAGCTGGAGTTCTTTCAGTCTGGCAGCATAAGACATATTTTTGAGACCCTTTATCCTTTTGGTGAGGAACTTTTGGGGCCTTTCCAGATGCTGCAGGTGACGGGTCAGATACATTCCGAATGGGGCATTGTACTCAATCATAGGTCTAATGAGTGATGAGTACAGGGGGACGATGACCTCCCTAGATCTAGATGTGAATCCCTTCATGATCAGGTGGGCAATGTAGAAGGTTTTCCTAACTACTTTGGCAACATGAGTGTCAAACGAAAGGTTACTGTCAACCTGGGTCCCCAGATCCCTGATGACTTCTTCTGTGCTCAGTGGATTGCCACCTATATGGTAGCTAGGGGTAACCTTGTTTTTCTCGAAGGGTATGACTATGCATTTCTTGGTGTTTAACTTTAGGCCATGGCTCTGGCACCAGTTATCTGTTTCTGTGAGGCCCTTCTGAAGGATATCTGTGTCAGATGTGTTTTCGACTATGGTGCCCAGTTTGCAGTCATCTGCAAACTTTGTCAGCCATAACCCTCCTGTGTTTGCTTGTACTTCAGAAAAGTAGATGCCGAACAAGAGTGGTCCCAGGACTGAGCCCTGTGGGACACCACTTGTGACAGGCTTTGAGTCTGACATGGCGCCAGCAACTCTGACCCTGTGGGTTCTGTCACTTAGCCAGTTTGCAACCCATCTTGTGATGTATGGGTTTACATTCAAGCTGATGAGTTTTTCGATGATACCTGAGTGGGGTATTGTGTTGAAGGCCTTTGCCAGGTCGAGGTAGGCTGTATGGACTGCCTTGCCCTCATCAATGGCCTTGGTGACTGTTTCAAAAAAGTCAACCAAGTTTAAGAGGCATGATCTGCCTTTGACAAAGCCAAACTGGGATGGATCCAAAGTTTGCAAGTTCCCTATGTCTTTATTTATGAGTTCCATTATGGTCCTCTCCATGGCTTTGCAGATAAGGCTTGTCAAGCTAATGGGACGGTAATTTCCAGGGTCGGTGGAGGCACCACCCTTATGAAGTGGGACCACAGTCGCCGTGCGCCACTCCTTGGGTACGTATCCTGAGGTGAGGCTAAGATTAAACAGCTGTCCTAACTGTGGGTTTAATTCCTCATTGAGTTCGTGGAGTACACAGCCGGGGACACCATCCGGTCCCATGGATGCTGTGTTTTTTGCCTTGGAGAGAGCAGTTCTCACCTGGGCGTTGGAGATGTTTGGGGGCTACAATCCTCTGGTATAGATATCTCTCCTTTTGGGGAGGGGAGAAGTTTGCACTGAACCTGTCAGCCAGTATGTTGGCAATGTGTGTAGGTTCAGTAATCTTCACATCATTTTGAACTAATTCTGAGCATATCTGGGAGTTTCCTCCTAGGTTTCTAACATAGCTAAAGAAGGCCTTATGATTGTCTTTTGAGTCCTTGGCGATTTTTCTCTCAAAATTTGCCTTGGATGATTTTATGAGAGCTCTTAGTTTTTTACTTATAATGATCAAAGGTGTCTTACCTTTCAAGGATTTTGCTCTATCTTGTAGTAGCTTCCTCCTTTTGTTGTAGAGCTTGTTTATGGCTGGGGTCCACCAGACTGGACGGTTGCCTTTGGTACAAAGAGTCTTAGTTTTGTTTGGGATTGCCTGATCCATGCAGTCCTGTAGGTGCTGGTAGAAGGCATCTGTAAGTGATTCAGCGGTTTGAGTAATGTTTACCACTGGCTCAGGGGCCTTAAAGGAGACCACACTAGTTTTTAGAAGTGTGAAGTCGGCTTTTGAGAAGTTTTTCACTGTGGTCTTTTTATTTCAGGTGGGGCGGATGAGGACCTCCAGCGAGATTAGTTTATGATCTGATCTCACCAGTGAGGGGTATACTTCGGTGTTGAACATTGTGATCCCATGTTCGTGATGATGAGATCAAGTATGTTTTCTCCTCTTGTGGGGATGGTGACTAGTTGTTCCATGGCATTTGAGTTTACGAACTCCAGGAACCTTTGGGCTAGAGTGTTTGGGCTTGAATAGTGTTCCCAGTCTATATTAGGGTAGTTGAAATCACCTAGTATGATGGTATTTGGAGATACATTTATCCCCTCCAGTGTTTTCAGGAAGGCCATGTGAGGTTCCTGAGTTTGAGAGGGTGGCCTGTAACATGCTACAAATTGCAGAGCAGTCTTGCCTATGGTTAATTGCACCTGGATGGTCTCCGATGCATCGTGCGTTGCCACCAACCTTGAGGTGTGTGTGCCCTTTATGAATATGGACACCCCCCCCCTCCTTTCTTGGTGTTGTCTGGATTTTGGGGCCGGAACGCATGATATGAGGTGAAACCTGATAGTGCTGGGGTGCTCTCAGGAGCCTTGAACCAGGTTTCTGTCACAGCACAGACATCGATGTTCTCCATATTGAGAAGGGCCTCGAGTGCGTGCATCTTGAGATTGAGACTTCTGGCATTGAGCAGCATTACCCTTAGTTTTTTCCTTTTTGTGTTCTAGGGTGGTAGGTTTAGAATTTGAGCTTTGCCTAAAAAGGCACTATGGGGTGGCAAGAGCCTTTGCCAATATCCGGAAGCCCAGGGTGACAGGTGCAAGCCGTCCCTTGTGAAGCAGCGTGGCTTGTCCAGCATGTCATCCCAGGCAGACAGACATTGGATCCCCTTTGAATGACACCAAAATTTAAGCCAATTATTAAAGCTGATCATCTTATCACTGTATTGTGGCATCATTCTAGGTGAAGGTAGGATACTGCTCAAGGTCAGGGCATACCTGCCTGGGCTACATAATCAGAGAGCTCCTCAATGTCTCTTTTCATGTAGTCCAAGGAGGTGCGCCTCAGGTCATTGACACCAGCATGGACAATGACTGAGTCGTACTTGTACTTGCTGTTGAGAGACCTGAGTGCTTGCGTTATGTGGCAGATTCTAGCGCCCGACAGGCAGCTTACTGTGACCTTCTCCTTACTCAGTCTGGTGAGCGGGACGTCAGTGTGCCTGACTATGGAGTCACCAATGACGAGTGTGTCTGGCATTGTGTTTGGCCTTAAGGGCTGTGACTGTTTGACACTCTGACTGTGCGGTCTATGTGATGCATGTGTTGGGTCCTGAGGTGGTAGTTGTTTGGGTGTCTGCTTTGGAGGCCTCTGCTGTTTTGGTAGATTTTTGGTCAGAGCCTCCGAGTATGTCTTTGAAAGATTAAGTTCTGTTAAGAATGTACCAAAGATGTTTGTGGACATCCGAGGTATGGAGTATCCTTTCTCCCTTATTTCTAGGTTCAGGAAGAAAAATGGAGAGATGGATAGTTTAACTTAAAGTAAACTCAGACATCACTTTAGGCATAAAAGAAGGATTAGTTCTTGTAAGAGGAGGATCTATGGGGAGACATGCTGAAATGGCTGATAAAGGAACCTTGCTAGAGGAATAAGAAAGACCATAGGATAGTAACTCATGCAAATATTGCAAAACCAGAAAACAACTAGCCCTGAAAGTGTGACCAAGGCCACTGATGAGGGCAAATCTGTGCATGGAGCATACCTCAACTTGACAAAGGCTTTCAACACAATACCACATTCAGGCATTACCAATAAACTTAGGAAACTGACTGTAAACCCTTTCATTGTATGCTGGGTTGCCAACTGGCTCACAAACTGAACACACCCTATCAATATGGGTGACTCCATATCAACCAGCAGACCTGTTATCAGCGGGGTGCCACAGGGGTCACTGCTGGCCCCCCCTACTGTTTGGCATATACGTCTCAGAAGTTCATGTCAAAACTAAGGGGTTGTGGCTGACCAAGTTTGCAGAAGACTGCAAACTAGGTGCACTCACTGAATCCCCAAATGATGTCAGTACACTTCAGCATGGTCTCACACAGACCAATGACTAGTGCAGTAGTCATGGTCTCAAACTGTATGTAAAGAAATGCATCATCGTTCCCTTCAGCACAATGTCCCTTCACACTATCAAATCAATAACAGTACCCTAAGTACCCATGAGTTGGTAAAGGACCTGGGATCACAGGTTGACTGTGACCTTAACTTCTACTACCACATGTGTACAACTGGAAGGAAAGCTTTCCATGTAGCTCACTTCATTAATAAAGGCATCACCACGAGAGCAAAAGAAGTTATAATCCCCCTATACTTGACACTTATTCGGCCCATAATTGAGTATAACATCCCATTTGATATGTACCGTACTAACCATCTACAGTAATTACAGAGATGTCAGAGGTTTCTAGCAAAGAAGATCTAGGACCTCCACTATATGCCTTACATGGACAGACTAAAATCCCTGTCACTATACTCTGTATCATATAGGCTTCCTAGGGGAGACTTATGCCTGGCCTACAGAGCAACCCAAGACCTAAACCTAATGAACTTATTGCATATCTGTACATCACGAGTCCAGGGCTACCCTTTCCAGGCACGTAAATATGGCCTGCGACTTAAATAAGACATGCTGGAGGGACAGATTTATCTCCCAGTGACTGCCATGTCTTTGGAACAGGCTACCAATTCATGTGAAACAGAGCACAGATTTATCTCCCAGTGACTGTCATGTCTTTGGAACAGGCTACCATTTCATGTGAAACAGAGCACCTCTATGACACTGTTCAAGAAGGTTTCTAACAAAGAAGATCTAGGACCTCCACTATATGCCGTACATGGACAGACTAAAATCCCTGTCACTATACTCTGTATCATATAGGCTTCCTAGGGGAGACTTATGCCCGGCCTACAGAGCAATCCAAGACCTAATCCTAATGAACTTATTGCATATCTGTACATCATGAGTCCAGGGCTACCCTTTCCAGGCACTTAAATATGGCCTGTGACTTAAATAAGACATGCTGGAGGGACAGATTTATCTCCCAGTGACTGTCATGTCTCTGGAACAGGCTACCAATTCATGTGAAACAGCACCTCTATGACACTGTTCAAGAAGAACCAAGAAGAACCTGGATGAGTGGATGGGGCACCATAAATTCTTACCAGGGATAGTGCCCACAACACTCCTGGACATGGGCAGTCATCACTAAATGCAATCTTGGGTATTGATCAGTACCTCTATGGTATTACATTGGGTTGAAATGGCTAGGTTTAAAATGACCTCTGGATCGACAGCCTAGTAATCTCCTATGAGCCTATGAATAAGTGCTACTTATGACACTAACTAGAAAACCTTTTTCATTTGCTAATATATGATTTTCTAGTAGCAGGCTTTCTTGCCTCCATTAGTACCTTCTGCAAGTCATCAGAAAACAGTAGCCTAAAAAGAATTAAGACCCTATCATCTAGGCAGTATCAGACACCCCTGTCCTTGTGTGAGTAGATCCATTCTGTGATAAAGCTTGTGGTAATTGCCCCTGGCCATTTCCAAAAGAAGGGAGAACCACAGTTGCCTTTTTCAGAATGGAGTCACCACAATGATCTTGGGGTATTCCTTCTGAATCTTCAGAAGTATCCTCAATATTAGTGGAAAGGGTGGAAAGGCATACAGGAACTTTCCTGTCCAAAGACAAGAAAAGGCATCAGTCTTCCAGGCCTTCTTGCATGCATTACTGGATCAGAATTTTGCCAGTTGTTTGTTCAGGCAGGAGGCAAAGAGGTCTACTTGAGGAACCCCCCACAGATGGATCAAATCTTGGAAGACCACCGGATCTAGTTTCCATTTGTGAGAGGCTGCCCTGGTCCTGCTCAGCTTGTCTGCCACAGTTTTTCCTCTGATGGAATGTAGAATGCCTGTAGAGTGAGCTTGTGATGTGACTCTATATCCAAAGTTAACAAGTCTAGTCTGCAAAGGGGGTATGACCTGTTCCCCCCTGCTTGCTGATGTATCACATCACTGTGTTATTACCTGTAACCACTTGAAGAGGTCACAGGGACCACAGATGATTCAGAGAGTTAAGTGCCTTGATCAGGGCAAGCATTTCCTTGATATTTATGTGCTTGCATCTGTTCTTGGTGTCCCACACCCCCTGCACTTTTAATCTATCCTGAAACTGCTCCCCAAGCAAAGTCTGAATGTGTGGTGACTGACTGCTTTGGAGCAGGAAAGAAGAAGGGGTGACCTTAGTTTAATGATATCTGCTGTCTCGCCAAGTGATTTATCTTTTGACAAACCCCAGTACTGGGATCTGAAAAGATAAAGGACGTTGATGATGGGGCCAAAGAGATTTCAGATACCACTGTATCTTTCTCATGTGGAGTCTTGCTAGGGGTATAATGAGTATCACAGATGCCATGAAACCCAAAATCGTAAGGTATTCCCTACTCAGTGACTGAAGTCTGAGTGGGAAACCTTACACATAGATCTAAATAAAGATCTATTATTTTCTCTGAAAGAAAAGTTCTTTGAATTGAGATGTCTAGTTGACACCCCAGGAACACAGTCCTGTGTGAAGGAGTTAAGAAAGACTTTTGAATGTTTTCTTGGAATCCAAGCTTGCACAAGCGATCTCTCACCTAAGACAGAGATTTCTGACATTTTGAAAAAGACTCTGTAAAGATAAGCAAGTCATCTTAATACAGAAATTGTGGATACCCTGTAGCCTGCAATGAGTTAAAACTCTTTGTGAACACTGTTAGTGCAGTGGATAATCCAAAGGGTAAGGAAGAGAACTGATAATGTGATCCAGATAAACAAAACCTTAAGAAACACCTGAAGTCTGGATGAATAGGAATGTGATGATAAGCATCTTTTAAGTCCACTGTAACCAGAAAACTTGAAAGAGGAAGAAGAGGCAACAGATTATGAAGTGACATCATTCTGAATTTGGGCACTGTCACAAACAGGTTTAGGAAAGAAAGACCCAAAACTGGTCTCCAAGCATTTTCTTTCTTTGGAACTAGGAATATCCTTGAAAAAAATCCTTCTCCACATGGGAGGGAGGAACTGGTTCAGTTCACACTTTGGCATATCATATGATTTACAGATGGAAACAAAACACTCTGATCTGCAAGATGAGGAATGACCCCAGAAAAGGAGGAATTTCCTCCCACTGTTATCTGTAACCCAGATGAATGATTTTCATAACCCATTTGTCTGAAACAATCTGTTGCCAAAGACAGAAATGGAGATTTTGACTTGCTGGAGGAGAAAAAGGGCCAGGGTGGGAGGGGATTGCAAGTTCTCTTGAACAGTCATCCAGAATTGCTCGCTTAACCACCAGTTCATTAAAAGACGCAGATGTATAACCACAAATGAAAAGCCAAAAGCCAGTGATTACCTTTTTTTGTATTTATTGCAAAACACGTCCAGGCAAACACAGTCTGTACTCCAATGGAATTAAAAAATGATGAAATACACCATATAATGTCCTCCACCACACTTGTTAAAACGCAAACAGTATAACATCAAAACTAAAAAAATACACACTTATAGCAGCACATAAATAATAATCCTCTCTAGTGCCTCGGCTTTACAGCCTTTACAGAGTATACTTTTGCTCACCATGTCTCATCTTATATAACAAATTTTGCAAATAATTATTCAATTAAATACAATTAGTCCCGCCTTTTATTAAAGAAAACATTTCCAATGACATTTCCTATTTAACCTTATTGGGACTAAAAGAACTTTAAAATCATAACAGATTCCAATCTCCATAATTTTCTCTTTATATCTAAACCATAAAATGGTTTAACTTGCCCTAGAATTATAGCTTCTAAGCCTGTTGTTTCACCACTATGAAACTCCTTAAAATGTAATGCCCCTGGGCTTTCTTCCCTATTTCATAGGCTTATAGGTTGGTACTAGGCTATCGGCCTTAGGGCCTATGCATACCTAGCCATAACAATTCCCTGGATATTTCTTCCCACAATATTTACTTCTCTGGACCCTGGGCGACTGACATGATCCTCGGGGTGAATTTCCTATCTCCCATCCAATCATCAAGGTTCCTTTTGAAGAGGGCCAATGAGGTGCTCTGCTTGACATGTATGGGCAGTCTATTCCAGAGTATGGGGAGTCTCTGGGTCAGGAACCTATCCCTCCAGCATGTTTTGTTCATTGTGATGACAAGGTTTAGATACCTGGAGAGTGTGGCTCTGAGGGATTGGGATTTCTTTAAGTGGAGCATGTCCAACAGCTCAGGGTTTGACATGGCCTTGTATGTTACGCATAGATCACCTCTGAGTAGACGATATGCCACAGAGTATAGCTGGAGTTTTTTATAGGTTCATATTTTTCTATAGGTTCATAGTTTGTCCCCAAAAGCTCTTTTACTCTCCCCTATATACGCTTTACTACAGGGACATCTAAGACCATACACTATTCCTGTACTGCCACAGGAATATAGACACACATTAACAATTTTTTTCTCCATTGGTTTTGTCAAAACCTTGTATAACATTCTGACACAGCAACTGCAACTTCCACAAGGGAAGGTGCCTTGCATTGATACCTCTAAAACTGTATTCATTGAAGGAAGCTGGAACCTTCCATGGACTATAAAATCTTTATACTCCTTCCTCTTGTATATGAAAACATAGGGAACCTATTTTCTTTTATTTTAAGACATTTACTTTTTTCCAAAATGCTCCAGTGGTATTTTACCCGTTGAATAAGTTTCTCAGAAAAGACTGTATATTTAGTTACAAAAATTAATTTTTGTGTTTCATGATTTTTTACCAACCTATATGGATTCTTCCTAACCTTTTTGCCTGTTTTTACTTTTTCTTTACTCTCTTCCACAAGCTTTACATTATAACCCCTATCTAAAAACATTTTTACTGCCTTACTTATTTCTCTGTCACTATCCTTCCTTTCACTGCACAATTTCTTGATTCTTAAAAATTTTCCATAGGGAATGAATCTGATAGTGTGGGATGGGGGTGACAGCTGTCACCATGTAAAATATGACTGCTTTCCTCAAACTTTCTATGTATACCCATTTGAATTTTATTATTCATAGTACCATTAATGTTATATCTAAGAACTGGACTTTCGTTCCTCTTTGAATTCCATCAAACTTGCTATTATAATGGTTGGTTTCTATTTCTTGGATAAAAGTCTCCACTTCATCTCACCCCCCCCCCCTTCACATAAAAAAATCAAATCAACAATGTATGTATAATATTTTAAAACATATATTTTTTTAATTTATTACAGATATATTTATTTTCGAACATCCCCATAAAGAAGTTGGCATTCATAGGGACAAAACCAGCTCCCATGGCAGTTCCCTTTAATTGCTTAAACAGCTCTCCACTGAATTCATAAATGTTATAACTCAAACACAAACTAACCAATTCTAAAACATAATGAGTGTTGGGGGTATATTTTAGAAAGAAGAGCAGTGCTTCCAAGCCATGGGTGTGCTCTATACTGGTATACAGACTTACTACGTCCATGACTAGGAAAAACATATCCTCCTTCCATTTCACCTTCTTTATTTTATCTAAAAAATCAAACAAATCTTTAATATATGAAGATAGTTTCTCCACCTCTGCCCTCAAATACGTATGACGAAACAGGGCTAAATTATGTGTGAAGTATCCACATGCTGATACTATGGAGTGTCCTGATGGAGCCACCATACTTTTATGTATTTTTGGGAAGCAAAAGAAGTAAGGCACGGTGTTCCCCTTAACTGCAAATCTCTTATACACATCTTAATAAGTGAAATACTTCAACCTTAATCCTTTCATCAATAACTCTTTATACATGGCCACTGCTTCTAAGTAACTGTCCATCCCTACTAATACATATACATCTTTATTACTCAAATGAGTATAACACATATTTAAATACTGCATATAATTCATTACCACCAATTTGTCCCTCTTATCAGATGGCTTAAAAATAAGTTCTCTATTTTGACTCACTTTTTGCAGACTTAACCATTCTACTTTACTCAAACTGTATTTGAAATTCTGTTTACATTTTTTTTACCTGACCACATTCTTTTTCAACAGAGAATTATAATGCATTTGAGAACTGCTGAATGCTGTCATCCCTGCAAACAGGCATAAAATCACTTTTATACATAACACTTTCTGTATACAATTTACAATATGCGTCCATTTCAAAATCCAAAACATGATTGAAAACTTTCCTCACTTAGATCAGATTCACTTTCAATACTGTCTTTATCACATAAGTTACCATTTTGGGCAAACAATACTCTCAAATTAAATTTTCTAACAAATTTAAATATTTCACATTTTAATTCATGAACCCTTGGCAAAGACGTGGGTATAAATTTTAAACCCTTATTTAGTACTGCTAAGTCTGTTGCAGACAATACACAATTTGATAAATTAACCACATAACTCTCTTGATTATTTGCAATTATACTAGTGCCACTTGCCTCTTTTAATTGTCCGAGAATTGTGATGGTATTCCCCATGACTGTCATGTCCATGATCATAATTTCTGGACCTTTTCTTGTTGTACCTCCCTGGCTCACGAAAAGTTTTTGTTAGATAACCCGGATTTGCCGCCTCCAGTAACCATGGAAAATGATTTTCCTCCTCACTATCCCTGATAAACGAGGAATCACTCCCCACCGAGGAGACATAACCGCTGGCATTTCTTCTTCCTCCATCCTGTTGAAACCTCAACCGCTGACGATGTCTATGCTGATTGGTTGAGATTACGAATGCCTGATTGCGTTCGTAATCTCTAATGTCTCTGTGCAATTTGTCCTTTTTTTCTCTCAATGAGTTCCTTCTCATACCCAGTCAACTTGTCACTAACTCCAGCTAGAAAGTTTTCCAAGTTTGCATTATTTGATTTTTCCACTATTTTCTAGCACATCTCTTTTGTTTCCATGATCAGCCTTCGCCTCTTCACGTCATCTCTATCTTTTAAGATGTTTACCCACTCTAAACTGCACTTTTCGGCAGCAGCAACTAACCAGGTATGAAAATTGTTGTCTTTCTCATCCTCTAGGTTAAACAGAGAAGATGGACTTTTTACAGTTTGAAGACCCTGGGGCGTAATGTGGAGTTCAATATATCTCTGCAGACTCAGGGAGTTAAAGAAGACCGATGTCTCCTTGTATAACAGCTCCTCCACTCTATCAAGAAACTGTTGCAGTTCAGAGAAAGCCATTAGCTCTCTATCTTTCCTACAGCGGCAAAAGGATTGCTGACATGCTGACTCCTACTTTCACTCCATACATTGAGGGAAGATAGTGACACCTCGTTCTGTCCTTGGGCATTAGCCACATTTAATTCCTGTATTTGTTTTTGACCCAGTAATGTCTCTTCTGAAGCATATACCAAAAAATTATCAGGAGTTCTTTGAGATGCCTCTTGCGAGGTTTCTCTAAAAATTCTCGGCAGAGACTTGAAGAAATCACTGGCCATTACAGTCATCCAGAATTGTTGGAGAATCCTTGGTTTTGGAGGTTTCAGACTTCTTTTTGGAACCTCAAATCTTCAGAAATGTCTGTTGAGACTGCTTATTTTGTTTTTTGCTGAAACTGGATGAGGAGAAAGAAAATCCCTTGGACAATTTTGGAAAAAGAGGGATGAAAAATGTTAAAGATGCCCTTGATCATCTTGTCCCTTTCATTACACTTTTTGATCACCTCTTCATCAGAGGGGCCAAACATTAAATCATTATCCAAGGGGAATTTAAAATCTCATTTTTTACATCATCTGGGAGGTTCTGAGAATACAGCCAAGCAAACCTTCTTAAGTGGCCATATCCCCGGAAGAAGTATCAACACAGTCATATACACAGTGCAAGCAAATAGTAGTGACCTGTGCAATAGAAGAAATCAAGTTGTTTAAAGCAGATTTTTCTTCACAAGAAGAAACTGTAAATAAAAAATTCCTCATACTTTCATAATATGTCAGAATAAGCTTTAACATATGAGCCTGACAATTTAAAATTCTGAAATTCAAACTTGTAGAAGTATAAACTTTTCCCATATCTAGCAATAATTTTCTCATCCTTATTAGAAAAAGACAGATTGGAAATAACCAAGTGCTTAGCAGCAGATTAAAATCAACACAATTTCTACACAGAAAAAATTTTATTAATTAGGTAACATTACTTTTAAACTGACAAAAATGAGTGCTCCATTTATAACTACATTACTGACTTGAGACAATCCATTAAAATACAATACTTCTAGCTTTAAAATAAAGTAGTAAAACATCAGTAAAAAGTAAGAAAATGGAAGTTTTTTCTTCAAAGGGAACTTTTCTGCCCCGCTAAGGAAAGCACAAGCCAACCGTCGATCCTCAAAAGCCTCAGAGGAACGTACTCGTTAGCGGCAGTAAAGCTCTGAAGGGCTTCTCACCCAGACTTATCTTTTAGTCAGCTCAACTCAAACTGCTTGACAGTTTGGGTGCATGGAAGGAGCCCTAAAGCTTTGGAAGCTGGCCAGTTGTTATATCCTTGGCAGGATATAACCCCATATAGCTATGGCTACTATAGCAGTGATCAATATGAAGAGCATATTACTGAATGCTTATAAGAAGTCTCATTCTACATACCTTAAGAGCACTCTAGTAAAGACCTTAAGAAACCATGGGAAGCTCAAAACTGAATATGAGCTTAAAGTAACCACTAAAAACAAAAAATAACTAAAAATCTTTGACTATGTCAGGATGTTAAGCAATAACACCAAAAAATGTTTGAAGCTAATTTACAATAATACTACCCAGTCTGACCCAAAGCAAATAGCCACTGTATTAGCTCACATATTAGTGCAAATTTTATTCCACCCGCAGCTATAGCTATTCCACAGATTGCAAAGTCCCAGTCATAATCTTTAATTACTATGGAAAAGGTCATCCCATCGCTCTCAAAACCTAAGAGTCCCTTAACATACCAGGTTGCCTGATTATCATTACCAAATATGGCCAATCTGAACCCTTACTTAACTGCTTTAACCTAAGTCTCTGCACTAATTACATACTTGAAACCTGAAAAGCAACAATTGCAATGCCATAACATGAGTCTTGCTACTATGGACCATGTTAACTATAGCCCTATTAGTCTCATTAGCCTCATATGTAAAGCTATGGAACATATTATCTCAGCCCTCATTAATCTCATCATCAAAAACCTCTTACCTGAGATCCTGATCAATTCAGTTTTTTCAAAGGTAAGTCCTGCTTCATTAATCTCATTAGTTTATTTGAAAAAGTCATTGAAGCAGTGGATAGTGGTTATGCACTATTTGTAAATCTGAACATAAATTCTTGTGCTGTGTGGTGGAGGATAGCTTACAGTGCATCTGATAGAACCCATGTGATTAGAGCCACAGGTGCCACTTCTGAAAGCATAAAGTCACTAGTGGTGTAACACAAGGCTCATTGTGTGGGTCTCTCCTATTAGGCATCCTCAGATCTTCAGGCCAGCACTCCTAGCCTATAGTTACACAAGTCTGCAGATAGCTGTAAATTGGGTGTTATTATTTAATCTTCCAGAGCTCAGTTTTGCTCCAACATGGGTGTGACCAATTGGTTTAAGTACAATGGTCTCATATTAGATGTGAAAAAAATGTAATAATAGTTTATTTTGATAAAAAAAATTCCAATACTATATTTTATTTTAAATTTGTTTACAGGGAAAATCCAACTTGGAGCAAGACACTTTTCAGAGGAGGCCTGGGGAGAAATACTCCAGAAGAATGTCTTTGTAATGTGGGAGGAAACTGAAGCACCCAGAGGAAACCCACAAAAATGCAGGGAGGACATGCAGACTCCGCAACGAAGGCACCCAGGTGAGAATCAAACCGGAGAACCTAATTCTGTGAGGCGACAATGCAAGCCGCTGCACCACTGTGCCACACTTGTTAATAATTCCTTATAATTTGATCATGTCTCCACAGTAGTTCAAAAAACTTTTATCTGTCTCATCTAATTTTCAAAGGTTTCTCCTCTAGATCCAAATAAGTCTTAATTCACGTTTAATCATATCTCATCAAACCTATTATTGAAAGAAATGCCCTTTCTAGAAAATATATTTCTAAACATAATATTCAACTTGACAATACCTCAGCAATTTCAAGCTTAAACAACAAAGGACAGACTGGCATCCCTGTCTTTGTAATTCACTCATCTCCAGAGATCTGTGTCTAGCCTTTTGAACCATGAAAAATCCAAACCTCTTTGGCCTCCTGTTTCTTTGCAGAACAGGTGGTTCTTCAAATACCTGGTTAAAGGAACTAAGCCTTCATCAACAAATAAATAAGACACATTGGCTTTATAGATTAATATCCGAATGTATTCCTCACCTCTGTAACAAACTTCCAGCACATGTCAAGCTGAATAGCACTCTGCTCACCTTCAAGGTAAACTATGATAATTGGATGGGCGCCTTAAATTCTCCATGTCTATCTTGTATTACACTACTTGGGGCTAGAAGGAATTTCTAAACATGGTTTATTGGCTAGGCTTGTAATGGTTTGCAGACTGGTTGCCTGGTACTTACCTATTAACCTAAAAAGCACACAGATTAGGTATCAGTAGCACACTCAGGCTAACAAAGGTCAGGACTTCTCTTTTTCCTCAAACATCTACCACAGTCTGCTGTTTTTCCTCAGCCTTCAACAAAGATACTAGGATGTGGCAGAGATGTAATTACCCTCGCACATGCATGCCTGCTTGGGGCACCAGTATGTGCACATCCCTTCTCTCATGCCACCACATGTAAGATCATTCATTGCAACAAGCCTAGATACTTTGGGTGATGGTGTCCTGAGAGACAGTGGCCTCCTAGATGCACATGGTAATGATGTTGTTAGCTGTGAGTGTGACACTACTGATACAGCAGATATCTGAGACAATGGTGCTGTAGCCAGCCTCTAGGAGTTTCATAACAGAAGCTGCTGTGCAGCATTGTATCCATATGCATACACACTATGTCACTGAATGGCTGAATATATTTAGTTCATGACACAGTTTATCCACAGTATTTTTACAGCTTCCCCATTGCAGCGGAAAAGTTGTATAATATTCGATGAAATCGTTTTATATCTGCTGCAATCACACATGTATATCATGCATGTGGCATGCCGTAGTATGGTACAAACCCTGCACTGCTCTAGTTGTTCACACTTGTGCCTCTAGGGAAGGACAGTTTGATGTGTAGGACATTACCTGCAGGAACAGCCCCAGTATTATAGATGCACCTCTATAATGCTGGGTCTGCTGTGAGGGCACAAATGCAGGTGTGCACCTAGGTTGCAATGGTGCTCTCATATTATCCTTCTGCCTCTTATCACTCTCTGGATAAAGAAGTACTGCTACTATGAAGTGCATGTTTTATAAGGTGCTCCTTCCCTGAGCTATACTGGAATCATCCTCATAGATGTATATCTATTACCCATAGGGGATGGCAAATCATGATCTGTTGGATTCAATCTGCATGTTTTATATAAGCTGTGATGACCCATCGTTGGCCCAGTAATCAAGAAACCTCAACCCTCAACATTGGCACCAATGGGGGACTTACACTGGGAGGATGCCAAGTATACACACAGTATTTGCAGATGCAGCTCTCTGCATTAAGTACAATTTCCCTTAAGAGCATACAAAGGCCACAGTCAGCTGAGAGGCCAAGCCAACACCTCCAGCACCCTCTCTGTTCAACCAGTGCTTTGTTTCCCTGCCAAGTAGCTGACACACACACTCTCTTTGAGTTTGATTTACACACACACACACACACACACACACACACACACACACACACACACACACACACACACACACACACACACACACACCTGGGAAAGGCTGGAACAGGTTTAACAGGTATGCCTGCTTTTGCCAAGACTATAAAGTAGTTATCACTGCCACCAGACAACTTTTAATCAGCTACTTTAAGGCCCTTAACAAAGGATGTCCAATCTTACTGTGTAATAGTAATAGTAATAGTAATACAAATGGGAGTTTGACCAAGAGCAAGGCTATTAGGAGTGGCACATACAGTGTCACCAAATAAGTCTGCACGTACTCTCAAAATTTAAATATCTCTAGATAGAGCAACCACAATGAAAGGTTTAAATATATTTAATAATAAATAATAAAAGAACAAGAAAATGCTCAGTATATATTCACAGTGACATCAAAGTTTAAAATCATAGGAAATATTTAAAACAACATTGCAGGATAGTCTCAAATAAATAAATAAAAATACCTAAACTAAGCTTCACTATATTCCTGACTATATCGAAGAGAATTATACTATTCTCTAGTAACTTACTTCCTCAGAGAAAGGCAGGTGTGTGGTGAATGGTTCCTGTTGTTATCAGGTCCAAGACAGAATACAGAATGCACTGTCTCTCTAACAGACTTTTCAAATTAATATCTCAAAGATTACTGCTGGGATATCTTACAGAATGACATAATTTCTTGTCATCTGACTGTAATCCACTTGAAACTCCCACTGCTGAAAGCTTGGCATTATTTAGCATCTACCTGTGAAAAAACATAGACCTCAGATCTTTGGCAGATGCTGGAAGTCATAGAATAATTGCAGTCTTTCATACTTTCAAAGGAAGTAATTAGTTCACTCCGAAGACAATACAGACAGTTTCTCAGCACAGACTCTGTATCTGTAGCTGCAGTGAAAAGTGAAAGATATTATCTTTTATTGCATAGCCATAAAGTAAATTAATTTCAGTTATGTTTCTGAAGTTAACCTCCTGTATTCCAGTTTCCACTGTTAAAAATACAGTGGATATAAAAAGTGCACACACCCCTGTCAAAATGCCAGGTTTTTGTGATATAAAAAAATGAGACCACAATAAATAATTTCAAAACGTTTCCCACCTTTAATGTGACGTATAACCTCTACAATTCAATTGAAAAACAAGCAAATCTGTTAGGGGAAAAAATATAAAAAATAAAAAATGTACAATAAGCTGGTTGCATAAGTGTGTACACCGTTAAACTAATACTTTGTTGAAGCACTTTTTGATTTAATTACAGCATTCAGTCATCTTGGGTAGGAGTCTATCAGCATGGGACATCTTGACTTGTCAATATTTGCTCACTCTTCCTTGCAAAAGCACTCCACATCAGTCAGATTGTGAGGGCATCTCTTGCGCACAGCCTTCTTTAGGTCACCCTACAGATTTTCTATTAGATTTAGGTCTGGGCTCTGGCTGGGCCATTCCAAAACTTTCATTTTCTTCTGGTGAAGCCATTCTTTTGTTGATTTGGATGTACGCTTGGGGACATTGTCATGTTGAAAGATGAAATTCCTCTTCATCTTCAGCTTTCTAGCAGACGCCTGAAGGTTTTGGGCCAAAAGTGACTGGTATATGGAACTGTTCATAATTCCCTCCACCTTCACTAAAGGCCCAGTTCCAGCTGAAGGAAAGCAACCCAAAGCATGATACTGCCACCACCATGCTTCACCGTAGGGATGGTGCTCTTTTGGTGATGGGAAGTGTTGTTTTTGCGCCAAACTTACCTTTTGGAATTGTAGCCAAAAAGTTCAGCCTTGGTCTCATCAGACCATAACACATTTTCCCACATGCATTGGGAGACTTGATGTATTGTTTTGCAAATTTCAAGCAGGCCTGGATGTTTTTCTGTGTAAGAAAAGGCTTCCGTCTTGCAACCCTACCCCATAGGCCAGACATGTGGAGAATACGGGAGATGTTGTCACATGTAGTACACAACCAGTACTTGCCAGAAATTCCTGCAGCTCCTTCAGTGTTGATGAAGGTCTCTTGGCAGCCTCCCTGACCAGTTTTTGTCTTGTCTTTTCATCAATTTTGGAGGGAGGTCCAGTTCTTTGCAACATCACTGTTGTCCCATATTTTCTCCACTTTTTGATGAATGTCTTCACTGTGTTCCATGATATATCCAATGCTGTGGAAGTTTTTTTGTACCCTTCTTCTGACTGACACCTTTCAATAATGAGATCCATTTGATGCTTTGTAAGCTCTCTGCAAACCATGGCTTTTGCTGTATCAGGCAACTGAGTAAATCTCAGGAAACTCCTACTAGGACTGCTGAACTTTATTTGAGGTTAATCAGAGTCTCTAATTGATGGCAGGTGTGTACCCAAGAAGACTGAATGATTTAGTTAAAACAAAAGGTGCTTCAACAAAGTATTAGTTTAAGGGTGTGGAGACTTATGCAACCAACTTATTGAACATTTTTTATTTTTTATATTTTTCCCCTAACAGATTTGTTTGTATTTCAATTGAATTGTACAGGTTATAGGTCACATTAAAGGTGGGAAAAGTTTTGAAATTATTTATTGTGGTCTCATTTTTTTTATATCACAAAAACCTGGCATTTTAACAGGGGTGTGCACACTTTCTAAATCCACTGTATATACATTTAAACAGTTACAATAGTGCATGTACATTTCTGTTCTCTTCCAGCAGGGCACACTGTGGTTACATTTTAAGAATAAACACTTTATAAACTACCTTTTCAACACACGTCTGTACAAACCAGTTTTATATAGACATGACATACAGTTCTAATTACAGTTGTAACACAAGCCTCTTACATAAATCATGCTAATATTCACAAATGACATATAATTATTTACAAAATTCCAGCTAGCTGTGCTGACAATATCTCCTTTCATCACAGCCACCCCCCTTTGAAGACTCAAGCTAGTTTTTAAAGTGACCCTTGACAAACGTTGCTTGAGAGGGATGACCTATCTAGGAATACATTACCCCCATATCCTGTCTTTATATGCCAGCTTCCTTTGCACTGCCGACCCCATTACAGTGTTGCACTGTCATATCATATGCCTGCAACCCTAGGCTCCACCACAGTAATTTTGGATTTTGCTAGCTGTCTCCCTCTAGCCTTACATCCCCCTCAGACTCCTCCTGCTCCTACTGCAAATTCTTAGCACCAGGGCCTCCCTATCAAGGTAAGGTTTCATGGTGTTAACATGGTACAATTTGTGCCCCTGCTTCCTGCCTAGCAGTTGTACCATGTAGTTAATATCAGTGACCTTTCTTACCACTTTGAAGGGTCCTTCCCAAGCTGCCTGCAGCTTGCTGTGTCTGACAGCAATGAAAACCATAACCTGCTACCCCACAGCAAACTCTCTAGCTCGAGAATTCCTGTCATACCCGACCTTTTTCTGCTGTTGGGCTTCTGCCAGGTTCTCCTGGGCCAAGCCCATCAGCTCCCTGAGCCTTGTCCCGAGGTTTAGGACATATGCCACAACAGACTCCTTGCGGGATTCACACTCACCCTCCCACTCTTCACAAATCAAATCTAGAGGTCTCCTCACCCTATGGCCATACAACAACTCAAAGGGTAAAAAACTTGTTGATTCCTCGGGTGCCTCTCTGTATGCAAACAACAGATGGGGCAAATATTTGTCCCACTCCCTCTTAAACTGGTCTGCAAATGCCCGTAGCATGGTCTTTAGTGTAGAGTTTAACCTCTCCACCAGATTATTAGTCCGGGGATGGTAAGGGGTGGTAGGTGGTCTTTAAGTGCTTCACCCCACAGTGCTTTTCACAGACAAGTCAGCAGGTCTGACATGAAACTGGCACCTCTGTCAGTCAGTATTTCTTTTGGGAAACCTATCCTGCTGAAAATCTCTAACAAAGCATTTGCACTTTTTCTGCCTCATTGGAGGACACAGCCACCGCTTCAGGGTATCTGGTAGTATAATCTACTACCACTAGGATATACTTCTTTTCTGTGGAGCATGGGGTACTCAGAGGCCCCGCAATATCAATAGCTACCCTCTGAAATGGCTCCTTAATCACAGGCAAAGGCATTAAAGGTGTTTTGACCTTGTCACCTGCCTTGCCTACCTTTTGGCACTGCTCACAGGTCCTGCAGTATCTTGTTACATCTCTGGAAATCCCAGGCCAGTAAAAGTTCTGCATAATACATTTCTTTGTACACTTTATGTCCATATGACCTGCAAAGAGAAAGTCATGGGCTATGGGTAGAAGTGCCAGATGGTAGGTTCTGAGCACTATCAGCTGCTGTATTCTCTCACCCTCTAGCCCTCCCTCAGGCATCCACTCTGTATGCAGTAGCCCTTTGTCCTAGTATACAGATCCCCCCTTTCCTTGAGAATCATTTGCCTCTCTGGTTACCTCCATCAAGGCTTGTAATGTTGAGAGCTGAGCCTGTCTCAACTCTCTCTCTTTGTAATCCTTCCCAGCTCCCCTTCCACAGGAAGCCTGGTATCCTCTGACAGCAGTGCCTCACTGTCAGCCTGGGTACTACTACTCACCCCTGCACTTGCAGTCACTCTGTCCAAGGGAACATCAGCACCCACAAGCAGCTCTGGCTCACCTTCAGTCTCAATGCTAGAGGGTAACTGCCTCCCTAAAGTAGCCACCTCACCAGTCCTGGCTTCAAATGTGCGGTCTCTGTTTGGGTCCACCCAAGCTACCAGACCCACATGGTTGTCTCCAAGCCTGACTGCGTGTAACTGCATGCACCCAAGGTACTGCATCATCAAAATCATTCCCTATCAAGACATCTGCAGGGATATCCTCAAACAAACCTATTTGCTTGCTTCCTTTTACACCTTCCCAGTCAAGGTGAACCCTGGCCAAAGTTATTTGGAATGGGGTCTCTCCTAAAGCTCTGACTGGAATAGACTGTCCAAGCAAGTGATGCTTCTCTTTAACCATTGCAGGCTTCACAATGGTTAGGTCAGAGGTTGTGTCTCTCTTAGAAGTGGCCTGTTTCCTATCTACTAAGATTGGATATAACCTCTGGTGGTTGTTTGGTACCCTTGTTTTCTCCAGACAACTTACCACTGGCATTCTCTCATTCCCACTTACTGGCTCTCCCACCTTTTGTTCCCCACCTTGCCTCTGTGGACATCTATCTGCTACATGGCCCCGCTGATTACAATTAAAACATTTAACCCTTGATCATACCCATGTACATGAACTAGTGGCTTCCTCTGCTACTGGCAGACTCTTTTGGGCAGTTTAGGCTATCCACCATGGGTTCTTTTAGATCCATGTGCAGTACTGGGTATCCCTTTCCTGTGTAGTGATGCCCTGCTTGCTAGGTACAGGTTTCCCTTTTTCCCCAACTCATCTGCAGTATTACATTCTCTGTCTGTCAAACAGTTTCTCATGTCCTCAGGAAAAGTACTAAGGGCTTGTTCCCCTCACCATAAGGTCTGCCAGCCCTTCAAAAGTGATGACCTGACACCCACTCACCCATCTATGAAAATAAGTGCTTAACTCAGCAATATATTCACACAGACATTCATCTATCTTCTGTCTATGCTCAGGAAACTTTTTTCTATAAGCTTCAGGTGTTAACTTAAAACACTCTAATTAACAAATTTTAACCGTACCATAATTTAAGCAATCAGCATGAGACAATTTAGAAACAGCAGTTACAGCTTTACCATGGAGTGAGGGGGGTCAGGAAATGTACCCAGAGCCCTTGGTCAACAATGTACTGTTTACATACCCTTTCAAACATACGAATAAAACTATCAAAATTATCACCCTCTGTAAATTGTGGAAGAAATTTACTGGCATTTGTTGCTTCTGGGGTTCAGTTATTCCATTCCCCTATTACCTCCGTGACTATGGTGAAGAGTCCACATCTCCTTTTCATGTTGTCTCTGCCTCTCATTTTCTTCAGCTTCCAGATGTCTCAATCTCTCTGCTGCTTCTAATTCCATTTGTTTTGTCTGCTGCAGTCTCTCATTTTATTCAGCCTCAAAACCCTGCATTCTTTCTCTGCTGATTCTGTTTCCAAATGTCTGGCCTCCAGTTCCAGTCTCTTTAACTCCAGATGGATTTTTAAGTTCTCTGAGGCAAAGTTGAACTGTCCATTTTCTAAGAGTTGTACATCCCCAAGGCTGATTTGGTTGTCTTTCTGGTTGCTGGTCTGCGATGCAGCTGTGGATAAGGCTGGAATAATTTCTGCTTTAGTCAGGCTGGCATGCATGAATTTTTTGGCTTGGCACATCTCAGCCAACTGGCTCCTTGTCAACTTGCCATACTCCTCTGCTGACATTGTTGCCTGCTCTCCCTGTCTAAGCTAACACAAAATAAAAAAAATGTTGTAATATGAAACTCGGAATGTCTACTGTGTGGCTGTTTGAGAGTACAAACACCTTCTTTAGTTACCATTGTTTACAGGCTACAGGAGTTCAATATCCACACCATTAAATCCCAGTATGTGATGTGCTGATCCCACCACTGCCACCAATTAATGTGACAACCCACCACTGGACCAGTCATCAAGGAGCCTGAATCCTCACCACTGGCACCAGTGGGGGACGTACACTGGGAATATCCCAAGTACACACACAGTATTTCTATATGCAGCTCTCTGCATCAAGTGCAATTTCCCTTAAGAGCACATAGAGGCCATAGTCAGTCTGGGGCTGGTTTCTGTCTCTTTCTCCAGATCCCCTATAAGACTCCCCACTGGCACAGCTGTAGAGGTGAGATCTCAGCTGAGTGGCCAAGCCAAGGCCTCCAGCTCCGTCTCTGTCCAACCAGTGCTTCGTGTCCCTGCCCAAGTAGCTGACACACACTCTCTTTAAGGTTTGATTTACAAAGACACACACACACACACACACACACACACACACACACACACACACACACACACACACACACAAACCTGGGAAAAACTGGTACAAATTTACTAGCTATGCCCCCTTTTGCCCAAACTATAAGGTAATTATCACTGCCACCAGCCAACTCTTTATCAGATACTTTAAGGCCCTTAACAAAGGACGTCCACTCTTACTGTGTAATATTAATATTAATACAAATGGTAGTTTGACCAAGGGCAAGGATATTAGGAGTGGCCCACACAGTATCACCAAATAAATATGCAAGTACTCTCAAAACTTAAATATCTCTAGTCAGATCAACCACAATGAAAGGTTTAAATATATTTAATAATAAATAATAAAAGAACAAGAAAATGCTCAATACATATTCACAGTGACATCAGAGTTCAAAATCACAGGAAATATTTAAAACAACATTGCAGGACACTCTCAAATAAATAAAGAAAAATATTGAAACTAAGCTTCATTGTATTCCTGACTATATCTAAGAGAATTATACTTTCCCTAGTAACTTACTTCATCAGAGCAAGGCAGATGTGTGGTGAATGGTTCATGTTGTTGTCAGGTCCAAGACAAAATACAAAATGCACCGTCTCTCTAAGAGACTTTACAAATTAATGTCTCAAATATTACTGCTGGGATAACTTGCAGAAAGACATAATTTCTTATCACCTGACTATCCCAGGTGAAACCCCCACTGCTGGAAGCTTGGCAATATTTAGCATCTACCTGTGAAAATACATAGACCTCAGATCTTGATGCTGGAAGTCATAAAACAATTGCATTCCTTCATACTTTCAGAGGTAGTAATTTGGCAGATGCTGGAAGCCATAAAACAATTGCATTACTTCATACTTTCACAGGTAGTAATTAGTTCACGCCAAAAGCTTCTCAGCACAGACTCTGTGTCTATAGCCGCAACGAAAACCGAAAGATACCATCTTTTATTGTGTAGCTATAAAGTAATTTAATTTCAGTTATTTTTCTGAAGTTAACCTCCTGTACTCTAGTTTCCATTGTTAAATATATACATTTAAACAGTTACAATAGTACATGCACATTTCTGTTCTCTTCCAGCAGGGCACACTGTGGTTACATTTTAAGCACAATCACTTTATAAAATACCTTTTCAACACACGTCAGTACAAACCAGTTTGATATACACATGACATACAGTTCTAACACAGTTGTAACACAAGCATCTTACAAAAATCATGCTGATATTCACAAATGACATAGCATTATTTACAAAATTCCAGATAGCTGTGCTGGCAGTATCTACTTTTGTCACATAAGCATGGGCCATGTGCATACCAGCAGGTACATCAATGACATCACCCCAGATTCCATCCACAGAGTCATCAACATTTTCTTTCTCTTCTGAAGCAGCCAGGACATTTGCCAGTTTTGTATCTTTAGCCTTACAGAGCATAAAGTTGTCAAATGCACCCCTGATGGTGTCTGGCTCCTACAAAAAGGCAGATGTGAGCACTTTGGGAGATGCATTGGTTGCAGGATTTGGACAACTCATCCATCCATCCATCCATAATCCCTTTCCGTATTTTTTGCACATAGGGTCAGGGTGTCACTTTTTCAGTGGCAATCATCTAGAGCCAAGGTTTACACCATCGGGTGGCTATCCCTGCCATGGTAGTACTTCCATGCCACTCAGTTGCATGCACACTAACCCCTATGACCAATTCAGGTATCCAGTTCACCTACTACATGTCTTTGGAATTGTGGATGAAACTGGAACACCCAGAGGAAACACACATGAACACAGGGAGGACATGCAGACTCCACACAGAAGGCAACCTAGCTAAGAATCGAACCAGAGAACCTCCTGCTGTGAGGTGACAACACTAACCACTGTGCCACTGTGGTGAAAAATATTAAATGTGTTTGACAGGTGAATCTCCCACAAAAAGTTCCAGTAATAAATAAAAAAGTCCCAGCCAAAATAATGGAGAAATGTGTACACAAGCAACTAATGCAATACCTTACACAGAATAACTTACTGTCCAACTCCCAGCATGGCTTCAGGCCATACCACAACACCACCTCAGCCCTCCTTTCCTTTACTAATGCCATTAACAATAACAGAAATGACAATAGGCTAATCTTCGCCCTCTTCCTTGACCTATCAAAAGCCTTTGACATGGTCAACCGCGAACTTCTCATTCTTTCTCTAAAATCCATTTCTCTCAACACGCACACTATCCAGTGGTTCCAGTCCTACCTAATTGGTAGACAACAGGCGGTACTATGGCAGGGCAAACTCTCCAGTCAGCTCTCTCACACACTTGGTGTCCCTCAAGGCTCCATACTAGGCCCACTACTCTTCTCTATTTTTATCAATAATCTTCACACTGCTATCCCTTAAGCGACCTGTATTCAATATGCAGATGATTCCACTCTCATCTGTTCAGCCATCTCCCCATCCAAACTACAAATCTTAACCCAAAATACATTTAACACTATTGGGAACTGGCTCGCCAACCAGTGCCTACTACTGAACCCCAATAAAACTCAACTTCTACTCTTCACCCCCACTAGTAGATCTGCCACACTTTCATTCTCTGTCACGTCTAACAATGGCACCACTTTCTCTCCAGATCAACACACTAAACTTCTAGGGGTTATCATAGACAATAATCTCAAATTTGACCTACAGGTCAACAAAACCGTACAGACCATCAATAAGAAGCTTGGATCACTATATAGAAACAAGACACTCTTAACCCCATTGGCTAGGACTGAAATCGCACGATCACACCTACTCTCTACTCTTTTATATGTCTCACCTGCACTCTCAAACCTCAATAAAACCAAACTAAGTAAGCTGTCTCATACCTACAACCATATTGCCAGATTCGCCACTGGCTCCACCTATAGAACCCATCACTGTCAGAACCTGAAACGACTAGAATTGCCCAGCTTAATTCAGTTCAATCAGCTCTTAATAGTGCACAAAGTTCTTTACCACCCTAAAGATACCCCCTCTCTTATAAATATTATTAAGCCATATAGCAACCTGAGATCCCTATGGTCAGCTGACAAAGTACTGGTCCGAACCCACAAAGCTAATAACTCAGCTGGTGAATCCCTGTTCAGCAACTTTGTTGGCAAAACCTGGGATGCCTTGCCAAACTATATAACCCTACAATCCTCCAAAAGTCTCTTCAAAAAAAAACTCAAACAGTATCTCAGATTGAACTGGCTATGCCCATGTACCAACCCAGATTACGTTATAAAACAATAGCATAATCAGTAATTATCACAGCATAATCAGTAATTATCATAACATTTAACTACATCACTATGCTATGTATCCAATCTTACTTGTAATTGTGTCTGTCCATGAGAATTGTGAGTCCCTACTAGGGAACATTACTAAACCAATATACATAAGATATATTACCACTTTGTTTTTATATATTCTAATTGTTTTCTAACTTCATGTGTAACCTTTTGTATGTTTGACTATGTGGGGTTTTTCTCCCCAGGCCTCTGCTGAAAATGGGCATGTATCCAGTCGGACTATCCCGGTAAACAAATGTAAAATAAATAAATAAAAATAAATAATAAGCAATACTTAGCTGGTAGAGGTGCTGTATGTACAGGATTTACAGGACCTGACCCACTACCATAGGAATTAGCTTATGTACTTGTACCTGTAGAGGTATATCCTATAAAAACAATGCACGTTAGCTACTAATTAATAATACAAAACACAATGACAAATTACAAACATTGACATTCATTGGCTATCCCATCCAGTATCTATACTGGAAATATGATATGTTTAGATGTATGCATATTGAATATTGTACTACACTGCTGCATACTATCTCTCTAAAAATCAAACTCTTGTATTATTTATGTATTATTAATTTTTGACCATTTCTGATCTGTGATTATTTGTACTGCTTCTAATGTTACTTTGTAAATATTTTTATTGCATATGTTTTTTACATGTGTGGAGCTTTACTCCCTGGGCCTCGGCTGAAAATGGGCTCTTGGCCCAGTCGGGAATACCCAGTAAACAAATACAAAATAATAAATAAATAAATACCAATAATCTCAGATATGGACACTTTAGGTACCAGCGCCAACAAGATTTCCCCATTACCCACAAGTAGTCTGTTGAGTTGTCATGATCTAGTTCAACCTACAGGTCAGTAGCCCTCTACTTTGTCCTGCTCTCCATATCATTATTCTTCCACATACACTCACTATTTGTGTTGTCATGTCTGCCAATAGCACTAGCAACTGTAACCTTAGATAACTGCCTCTGTATCTCCTCATGATTTCCTCTATGCCTAAAAATGAAGACCCCATCTTCCTATATTTTCTGTCCCCATAATTGTAAAATTCATCTTATGATTACTTGAGATGTTGCTGCTAAGTATTTTTAAGGACATTTTACTTTTTGAGAATAACCATTAATTGTCTTTTTTAAGTATCTGTAGTCAACTAATACTGAAATAAGTCAGTCATGTAATTATATTCTATTTAATTGATGAAGTGAAGGAAGTGGGCTTTTGTTCTGATGAAGCCCCATGACTGATTTGTTTGAGATGATGGCACTAAACATAATATATTTTTGTAAATAGTGCAGAGAGTGACTGACTTGCATTTTCAGTTGGAATTGACTGTTTTGTTTTTGGTTATTAAAATTCTTCTTTCTTTTCCTGGAATTACTGAAGAAAGTAACAAGCGTGCATCTAAACAGATCTATAAATTCATAGAGTTTGCAAGGCACAGTCAGGCCATGGACCAATATTACCTTGTCAATACTCGCCTTCATAGGTTAAATCCTAGCTATATGTGGGCAAAACAGATCTGAGATAAATGTTATGTAAACCCATCCATAAAAATTGCCTTAAAGCAAGTAAGGGCATCAGTCTGTTTACTATGTAAAAGAAGATTATTAAAGAGATGGAGTAATAAATGTGTTCCTCCAACATGTCTTATTTGTTGATTAAAATTCAGGTATTTAGTTTGAGGCAATAGTGTTGGGTCTTTAACAGCAAGGAATGCTAGACATCACTATACTACAGTCCATAACAATCAGAGTATACAATAAATAAATAAATACATAGTAATAATCCCTGGGATTCCATTTGTGTCCCTGCCGGACAGGGGCATTGGGTCCTGATTTATCAGAACATAGGCTAAATTCTTGGCTAGGCTTGTAAGGGCATCAGAGTCAGTAGCCTAGTGACTTCCTATGATCCTATAAAGCTAGAGATTCAAGCTTGATTTGGTAGCTAAGGATCTTTATTCTGGTGATCTCTTTAATTAGGAACTGCACCTTTCCAGCTGAGATGGTTGGGTAGATACCTGCTCAAAAGGGTATTACATTCTTTAACTGGTCCATCAGCATAGAGTATAGAGAAAGGATAACTTCTTTTGACCTCATTGAAATACATTTAGTTATCAAAAGATAATAAAGTATTGTTGCTACATGACTGTCAGAGGATAGAGATTTGACTATGAAGATACCAAGATCTCTAATGACTGTACCAGTCTGGTGTGGGATGCTTTCTATAGTGTAAGCTGCTGTTGAGCTGTTTATCAAAAGTAACAATGGATTGGTACAATTATTTGCATTTATTTCAAGCCCATTTCTGTACATCACTGATACGTATGTTTTAGCTCTTGCTGTAGTAAAATGGTATCAGATGCTGAGCAAATGACAACTTGCAGTCATCAGCAAATTAAGTTAGCCACATGCTTGTTTTAAACTGGATACTACAGCAACAAGGTGAATTACCTTCCCCACATGGCTGCTCTTAGCAATTCCATTTTGGTGGAGCCCTTGAGATGAATCTCCCACCTACCACACCAATCCTCTCTCCAAATGCCAGCTTCCTGGACTTTTTCAGATTGTGCATCGGGAACATATGTTACTATTATGTATCAAAATAAAACAACATGTTTATTAATTATCTTATAGCTTGTCTTAAGACATGTTAAAGCAGAAATAAACTACTTGATTTTTGGATTACCGCTAGATACAACATCTCTGGTAGTTCCTCTTTGTGTTTGTTTAATTCATTTAGGCACACTATAAATGGCCTGTTTAATGTGCCACTGAGTCCACATGGTACTTCATTAAGTGGATGTACCCAGGATTGGAAGTAAATATGTTCCCAAACTCATGTAGATGCACAATTCCCTCTTGCTCCCACACTATTACCTCGTTTTATTTTTATTTTTTCTGTCCCCCGCTTTCCATTTTTCCCTTCATTTGAATCATGCCTTACTCTCCTTTCCATCCCATGCCCAACAATTGTAGAATTGTAAATGCTTTGTACTCTGCATAGTGTGTTCTCAACAGAAACATTATGCTATATGATGCTATAACAGTGTATAGGTACACTTCTTACTAATTTTACTCACTGATATCTATCATCATGCCTACTAGTGCTACATATCATGCTAATTTAATACCTCCATGCTTGCTTGCACTATACTACCCATGTTGTACTGATATTGACTGATATTTATTATTTCTTTGGCTGTACTTTCATGGTAGTGAGAATGACAATGGTCTAAGTGGGCAGACCTTAGTTAACATACTTTAACCTAACAAATAAAAAATATCTTTCTAAGTTAAGTATACACACATTCCAGCACCTGTCTTTAGGAAGTGCAGCAGACAACACCGAGCAGACCATGAGACTAAGAAGCAGGCTCACTATAAAACATGAAACCCGGCAAAATCTTCTGACTCACCACAGTGACCAGCTCTCACCTTCCATGCCCAGTGTCTCTGAAAGCCAGGAAGTAGCAGATAAATGAGTCAGTGGGTGTCGCTTTTGTGTTGGTACACGAATAAACAAATTTTTGTGGGTTCTGTTTAAGCAGCTTTATTCTATACAAACACATCACTATAGAGGCTTATTGACTATGACTATCACTAAAGAGGCTTATTGATTATGACTTAAGTAACATAAGTAACTGATATATAAACTAACTACTGTGATCATACATGCTCACTCTCTGTCTGCTTCCACAAAATGGTACTAGGGACTGCAGGTGTCTGAAATTTATACTTGCACTCACAGGCTCGCATGCTTCTTAAAGACATAGCACACACACTGTACACTATGATCTACAGCCTCCTTCTTTGAGAAATAGATCATGCAATCTGTCATGAGATTATTTAGCATGCAGAAATCAGAGATAATCTACAGACATGCATTATACAATACTAAGTACGCATATATGTACAGTCAAGTCCATGTTGCTGTGTATTTCACACGACGCTTAGAAACTCATCTATATCATGTGACATAAAATTGGGAATCAGATTTAGCAGCTGCGACAGTCTCTGCAAAATGATTGACCTGTAAAATGTCCGAATTACTTTCTGGAACAGAATCAGACTTTTGAACACATTCTGTTCTGGAAACAATGTCTGACTCATTCTTTGACTTAGAGTTTGCATCACAGATACAATGCTGTGATTGCAGTGATCATGATTCTGGTACAGGAAGATGTCTGCGATTCCTCCTATACTCCACACCCTCAGAGCTTACCAAATAGGATCTCAGCTCGGCACTGATGCCTGTAATCTGTCCTATTCGATCAAAACCTTTCATTGTCTGAATTCCTACTGTCTCTCCTTCCTTCAACGAATGAAGTAATCTTCTCGATCTGTCGTAACTAGATTTCTGGATATTATGCTTCTTCAACGATTAAGCCTTGATGGTTTTATTGTTCTTAGAGTTAGGCTGCAACAAACTTGATGAAATAGGTAGCATAGTTCTAGTTTGTCTGGAAAGTAGTCTTTGGGCAGGTGAGCCAAGAATATTATCACAAGGTATGTTTCTGAGATTAAGTAAATTCAAGAATACATCAGTATTGTCACACTTTGACTTTTCAAGTAATTCCTTTGCACTCTGTACTGCTAGTTCAGCTAGACCATTGGACTGAGGATATTCAGGACTACTACTGACACGTACAAAGTCCCATTCCCTTGCAAATGTCTGAAACAACTGGCTAGTAAATTGAGTACCATTGTCAGAATAAAGTTTGTGTGGACTACCATGAACTGAGAAATGACGTTTCAACTTAATAATAACAGCTGTTGAGGTTAAGTTTGGTAGGAGATCAATCTCAAACCAATTTGAATAAGAGTCTACCAAAACCAAATAGTGTTGATTGTTCCATTCAAAGATATCAGTTGCACAGCAGACCAAGGTAGTTCAGGTACTTGATTTAGCTGAAGTGGTTCTCTTTGCAAATGCGCTCCGGTACTATACTGAACAAAAAGTAAGAACTCTATCAATGTCTTTCGATAATGAAGGCCAAAATACTAGTTCTGTTGCTCTTCTCTTAGTGGATAATAGACCTGGTGATCACGATGCAAAATCTGAATATATTCTTGCTGTAAGGAAGCAGGAACACCAATTTTAGGACCTTTGAAAATAATGCCTTCTTCCATCAACAATTCATCTCTGTAAGGAAAATACGATTGCACCTCAGGTGATACACTAGATTGCTTTGAAGGCCATCTGACACTGATGCTGTGATTAAGCTTTTGTGAAATTGGATCAGTAGTAGTGTGATCTCTCAACTCATCAAGTCTTGTGGTGGAAAAAGTATGCACTGACATTACATCAAAGTCAATAAATTCAGCATTAAGCTGTTCTGTTGTACTTCTAAGTGATCTGGATAAGGTATCAGCCAAATAGAGCAATTTACCTTTAGTGCAGACCATTTTGAGCATCATTCTTTGTAATCTCACTGGAGCAGAATGCATAGGCTTCTTTAGAATGGCAACTAGAGGTTGATGATCAGTTTCAATCGGGATAGCTCAACCATAAATATAATCATGAAACTTGGAACATGTGAAAACTATTACCAAAATCTCTTTCTCAATTTGAGCATAGTGCATCTCAGTTTGAGTAAGTGTCCTAGATGCAAAGGCTACTGTTCTGCCCTCTTGAAGAATAATTGCACCAAGACCAAAATTTGAAGCATCACAGGAAAGAACTGGTTTATTCGCATCATAGTATCTTAACGTAGGTGGAGTGGCAATTTTCTGCTAAAGGTCATCAAACGCCTTCTGATGATGTTCCAACCATGACCATACAACATTTTGCATGTTAGCTCTCTCAAAGGTGATGTCAACTCACTGAAGTCTGGTGTAAACTTGCCTAAATAGTTGACCATGCCCCAAAAACAATGTAAACCTTGCACATTATCTGGTTCTGACATCTCTAAAATAGATTTTTGCTTAGTTGGGTAAGGTCTTAAGCCTGTAATTGTAAACAAATGTCCTATGTATGTAACTTCTGGAAGTCTGACTTTGCATTTCAGAGGATTGAGCTTCAAGTTTACTTCACATGCTCTGTCTAGAATTTTCTTGAGGATTCTGTCATGCTCTGCTTTGTCATTGCCTCCAACTAATAGATTGTCTACTATTATGGCACAAGGATAACCTGAAAAAAATTTGTTTCATTGCACGCTGAAAGACTTCACTTGCAGAATTTATTCCAAATTGCATCCTTAGGAATCTGTATCTGCCAAACGGAGTACTAAAATTAGGTAGAAATGAGGATTTGCAATCAAGCATCACTTGCCAACATGAACTCTTTGCATCCAAAACAGAAAATGCAGTGGCATTTGGTATTAGAGCTGCATCTTCCTCAACTGTGCGCATTGGATGATATGGCCTTTTTAATGCTTTGTTCAAATCTCTAGGATCAGTGCATATCTTGATTTCGTCTGAACCTTTCTTAGGAGCGACTACCATGGCCTACACCCATTCAGTTGGTTCTGTGACTGGACAAATCACATCTTGCTGCACCATCTTATCCAAATGAGCTTTAACTTTATTTTGCATTGCTATCGGAACTTTTCTTGCTGGTCTGACTACTGGAGTGACCTCGGGATCTAACTTCATAGAATACACAAAAGGAAGTTTCCCCAATTTGTCATTGAAAACATCAGTATACACTGAGAAAATGGCTTCAGAAAAACTTTAACTTGTAACTGCACTCACACGATGAACTTCTTTAGCAAAAGAAAGCAGATTAATTCTCAAACTATCTTTGAGACGTAGTAAAGATTGTACTGATCATCGGACTGCATAAAATAATAATTTGTAACAGTTTTCAGCCAAATAACATGAAATAATTACTGAACCTTCGGTTTGAATTTCTTCACCTCTACACACAAGTCTCGCACTGCTGGTTACATTAAGTTTTTCATTAGTTCTCACTTTTGCAAATGTGTCCCCTGATATAACATTACACTTTGACCCAGTGTCTACTTCGAGCTCTGTGGATTTTCCATTGAACCGAACCGTAAAAAACACTTCACTCCTTGTTAATAAGTTTAGTGCATCAACTCTTTCTCCACACCATCCACAGAGAAAACTGATTGTTTTGGCTCTACTTGATCAACTTGCTTTTCTGTGTGACCTTTCTTTACAACTCAGTGAGGCTTACTTGATTTGCAAAACTTTCAGAAATGGTTCAATTTTTTACACTTGTGGCATTGCTGACCATATGCTAAACACTTCTCTCTTTTAGACTTATGATTTGCACCACAATTCTGACAGTTAGCAATAAAGCTAGACTTAGGTTTTGCTGACTCACGTTTATGTTGGACTGAGCTGGTGGTGGAGCTTGCACTTTTTCTGGAACTTTCTGGAAAGCTTCGTAACTTCTTTGGAACCCTGTGGCTGACCCTTGCTTAGGCCTAATTCTGTTTGCCATGTGTTGCATATTATCTAAGTTTGCTCTGGAGCTTACTAAAACCGTGCTTTTGTCACTCGTAAGCATGTTCATATGTCTTTCTGTCACCTCATGAATTTGGCAAATCTCTATTGCTTTGCTTAATGTCAGATCCCTGTCACGAAGTAAAATCTTTCTTACTGCAGCACTATTAATACCATACACAAGTCTGTCCTTTATCAGCTCATCTTTCAAATCACCAGTCTGACACGTTTTAGCTCTGTTTCTCAAGTCACTTATATAAGCTGCAAATGTTTCCCCTGGTTTATGATTTCTTGTGTAAAACAAATGCCTCTCTTAATGTAATGCTCATCTGGGGGTTGCACATTTCTCTAAACTTATGCTTCAAACACTCCGGGTCTTCCACTGATTCAGCTTGCACAACAATATGGCAGTTTACACTTTCACCTTCATATACTGCTGGTGCATACACAAATGAACGTTCTCTTTCTATGGCCTCAGATCCTGCTAGACTTAGCAAAATAAATTCCTTGGCATGCACCTCTTTATCTGCATAAGCTGCTTGTATGAAAATATCATAGTCTTGTTCAAATATTCTCCAGTTCTCTGCAATATTTTGACAAGTGGTTGAGGTTTTCGAAATCCATCTGCCATATTAACACATACCAGCAAAGGGTCTTGCAAATACACACAAATATACACACACACACACACACACACACAACACACACATACACACGTGCATAAGTAATTGGCCTAAACACAATTTGTTCAATGTTTTTGTGCTCTGTATTTATACTTTCGCTCTTTAAGCTTATTGGAATTGCGCAAATGAACAAACTCGTAGTACTTCCAAATAACTGGGCTTTGTGAAATAAACTTCTCAGGCTTCACAATGATTTATTGCACTTTGTGAAATAGCTTTTCATATTTCTTGATGCTTTATTGTGCTTTGTGAAATAGCTTTTCAAACTTCTCAGTACTTTACTGTGTTTTGCGAAATAGCTTTTTCAGGCTATCAATGCTTCACAAAACTTTGTGGAATAGCTTTGCTTGCGGAATTGGTAAAGGCAGAAATGCTAAAGTCATTTATCATCAAGCTCTATGCTTGCGGAATTGGAAAAGGCACAAATGCTAAAGTCATTTACTTTCGAAATAGGTAAAGGTACAAATGCTAAAGTAATTGCTTGGGACTTTATCGATAAAGGCAGGAATGCTACAGTCATACACCATCACTTGTCAAAGTCATCACTTTAAGAAACATCCAAGAACTTTACGATGCAACTGAGGAATTCACAAGCACTGTAATACTCTTGTAATCTTTTGTAAGAAACACCTTCTATCAATGCAAGAAACATATCAAGCAACTGTACAATGCGAATAAATCAAATTTCGGTTGCCTAAATTCAATATCTTTTGAAGTACTTCCACTCTGCAAATGACTACATGCAATACTCTGAAATGACCCCAAAATGGCGGCACCTTGCCAGACAGCTCTTTACAGTACAAGAAGCACTCTGTAATGGTGGCATTTTGCGAACAGACACACCCAGCACAAGGACTTTTTTTCAAATAACCATGCTTTGACTGGATTGCACAAAATAGTTGCATTTTACACCCAGAGAACTCTTTGAAATACATGCACAGTACTAAGCACACACTGTAAGCACTTTTACACACTCTGAGATGCTTCAAATAACTTTAATTATGCCCTTGATACAATACGAAGTCGTAGTTATGCCCAAACACAAGCAGTTGCCTTGTTTTATTTTTGCTTACTGTGCCCTTTTCTCTTTTCTTATTATAGTTTTTTTTGCTCGTTTAAGCCCTTTTTTATGCCCAATGTACTTTTCTGATCTCATTTTACTATAAATATGCCCAATTCTGCTTTAAACACACTCGTTCTGCCTTAAACATACTTGTTTTTCCTTAAACATGCTCGTTTTGTACGTTAATGTCAATCGCCTTGTCAAAGACTTTTATCTTAAACATTTTCTTTAGTTTACAAACTTTTTTGTACTTTCCACTTGCCTGATAATGCGGTTTGTGTCCTTGTAATGCTCTTTCTTGCCTCTTTTCGCATTGAGTAAATAATTCGTATTATTTTTCATTACCTTTGAGTCTTTCTGGTTGTGTTTGTACTGTTTTCTCTCAGTTCTACCTTCGCTGTCGTCTTTACATCTTACGGCTCCAAATGTTCTTCTCTTTTCCATCCCGGTTCTGACATGATGTCACTTTCGTGTTGGTACATGAATAAACAAGTCTTCGTAGGTTCTGTTTAGGCAGCTTTATTCTATACAAACACATTACTATAGAGGCTTATTGACTATGACTTAAGTAATTTATATACCAACTAACTACTGCAATCATATATGCTCACTCTCTGGCTGCTTCTACAAAATGGCACTAGGGACTGCACGTGTCTGGTATTTATATGTGCATGCACAGTCTCGTATGCTTTTTAAAGACATAGCACACACATGTTACACTCTGATCTACAGTGGGGCTGCACTTAATGGTTGTGGGAAGAATGGGGGACCAAAAAGAGCATAAAAGGCTGCACTTATGGTTGTGCGAAGAATGAGGGACCAAAAAGAGCATAAAAGGCTGCACTTAATGGCTGTGGGAAGAATGGGGGACCAAAAAGAGCATAAAAGGCTGCACTTAATGGTTGTGGGAAGAATGGGAGACCAAAAAGAGCATACAAATTTCTAACCTCCATTCTGCAATCTCATCTAATATACCCCTTTCTTTCATTGTGTGCTTCCAATCATTTCTTGTACTTGCTCTAAATGGTTGCAGTTCCTTATCATACCTCCCAAAAAATCATACAAAGCTGCTGAACTTCCTTAGAATACTCAACAACAATAATAGTAATATCTCATTCCTCTCCTTAGAAATTACTTCTTCACAGTCCTATTTATAACTATTTGTTAAACTGGGTACGTGAATTAAACGCATGCAGTTATTTACAGTCATATCCCAGGTCAAAAGAGTAACAGTAAGGAATGCATGCAGTGATAATTTACAATACTCATTAAGCTTCACTCTTTGACAGATGGGAGGAAATCAGAATAACGTCAGGAAAAACACATGGATGTAAGGTAAACATACCTGTCAATCTCTTAGTGCAAGAAATAGGGACAAAGCCTGACAAAATGTGGGGACAAAGGTCCAAAAATAAAGACAGATTTTATATGTTGCTCTTATAAACTTAGAAAGTTGCTAGAGTAACAGGGTTTATGTATCCATACATTTTCGGAAGGATTTGAAATCTGAAACTCAAATGTATATCATTATTTAGTGAGTTCAATCCTCAGATCATCTCAGTGATTTGCCAGAAAAACACAAATTTTATGTTGAATAGAACAAAAATATGAGGAAAAAATCTGGACATTCTGTGAAAATTTGGACAGTTGAGAGGTATGAAGGGCAACATTAAAAACCCACACAATTTGTTCAGTTATCTATTATATACTTTCCCATAAAACTCCTTCCTGGTCCAGTCTAACCATTTTCTAGCTTTATGTTTCTGCCTGCCCATTATTTTGTATGTGATTCTGAAAGTGTGATATCCCTGCATTTATATGAGTCACACTGTTTCTGTTCCTCTTTCCCACTTTCAGTCAAGTGAATCACTTTTCTATTTACCTCTGCCTCTCACCATTTGACACACAGATCTCATGTCTCACGTATCTGTTATTACTTTGCTCCTATTTGTGACTACAGCAGGCATTTCTCTGTTTTACCCCTGAACTGGTAAAATTCACAGGTTTTAGTGATCAGACATTACCACACATCACAGTATCTATTTTTTATGTTTTGTTCATTTTCATACTGTTTGAGAGTAACTCTTCCAATTATTTCTTGAAATTGTAGTCATTAGTAGCCACATATAATCCTTATGTCAGCAAGAGAAGCATAAGGAAAACAGCACCTCTCTATCAGCCTTCAAATTACACCTGCAGTTATCTCTAAGACAGGAATGGAAGTGGTACATAAAACCAGATGATTATTCCAACCACTCTGGTGTTGAAACCTCTGCTGAGCACTCAGCAAACGCAACTGACCAATATGAGAGTGTGAGCAGCAAACATTGTGAGACATCAGCAGGTGTTCAGTTACTAATAACACTGGATTAGCCACTAGTGCAATGCCTGACTGGAAATGTAGTCAACTCCACTACATTATCACTCCACTAAAAGACTTGCAACTACTAGTGAGCAGGATTATCAGTGGGAAAATGTCATGCACTTTACTGCACTCTCTCCCAGGCAAAACTCTGGGCCACATATTATATAATGACTCAATCATAGTCTAGTGTGGGGCCATACCTCTACCTGTTGAGATGGCTCTTGAAAAGAAGGTGCATCCAGACAAAAAAATCAGGACAGCTAATTAGCATTTATTTGCGTATCAAATAGCACAGTTCTTTTCCGCAAAGATTTTGGGACACATTGCACTCAGAAGTTATAAAAAAAAAAAAAAAAAAAAAAATGATGTAAAAAGGACTGAAGGGGAGAAGCACTATAATGGGAATTGTTCAACTACACATCAGTGCACAGCTGTACTTGGACCTGAGAGTAAGCATAAAGGCATAGTGTAGTAGATTAGTTAAGGAAGGTACTAGTGCCCACCCCATTAAACATAACAGCTTAACAAGATTAAGCAAACAGCACAGCAATAAGCCTTTGCTACCTTTGTAATATCTTAACTGGTGTGTCTGATTGTGTTTCCCTTGCAATGTAGATTGAATACTGATACTTAGACAAGGCAAACAGTGAATTGCAGCAAGGACAAAAATAAACATGAAAAAAGAAAATTTTATCATAAGACAAGTACACCTTCTTGTATGCCTTATTATGCTAATCTCAATGCATTTTATACCTCCCATTTTCACACTGCCATCTGCCTCTTCTCATTTCCCTTTCCATCTCCTTATTTGCCTTTACTATTTACTCTTAAATAATCTGTGTCTCAATAACACAGAAATGTGTGTATATACTGAAATACACACACATGCAAGCAGAAACAAACAACACACACACATACACACACACATATACACACACACACACACACACACACACACACACACACACACACACAGGCGTGCACACACACACACACACACACACACACACACACACACACACACACACACACACACACATATACACACACACACACACATATACACACACACACACACACACACACACACACACACGCACGCACACACACATGCTCTGTCTCTCTGTCTCATTTTCATTCTCTAAACCAGAAATTCACATACTAGTTAAAACCCTAGCCAGGTGGTTTACAACTCATATAGGACCGACTCAGCCAACCCCCCCCCCCAGTACCTTTAACAAAGTGAATATTAATAATTGTACAACTGGACTTTAAAAATCATGGCTGATAGACAGAGGAACACTTCTTCTTTTTTTTTTTTAACTGGAAGATTTGCAGATCATACATTTAGTGATAATGAATTTTTTTATTGACTTAGTTTAGCTATTTAATAATGGAAGCAGCCACAGTCACCATTAGAAAAGAATAACATTATGAAAACCAGATAAATCAAAGAGGAATGAGAGCAAGACAAAATATGTCAACAAAAATCACAGCTTTGAGATATGATCACACCAAGTACTGTACAACAAGGAAACACCAGCAGAGAAAAAAAATTGTTTAAGAATTAAGGAACAAAAAAGTTGAGCAATTGAAGAATGTCTTGTCTTTCAGCTTTTCCCAGTTAGGAACTCCGGTCCACTAATGATTGGCAGTGGATTTTTACGGTGCCAAGGTGCCAGCCCAACCTTCAAAGAAGGCACACCCATTCATGCACACACTTACCTGCATGTCTTTAAACGTCACTCGACTGTGGAGAGGACATGCAGACTCCACACAGAAGGCACTCCAGCCGAGAATTGAACCGGAGAACTTCCTGCTGTGAGGCGACAACACTAACCGCTGCACCACCACTATTAAATAATGTGTTCTGATAAAATGAAACAACCTGCAACAGCATCACCCCCATGGACTGTCTTGTACTGATCAGTAAACACACACATAAATGTGAACTGTAATGTCTACAGATACCTGAGGAGCTACAAAAATAAAGCATCATTAGAAAAGTAAAATAGACTTAATTCCTTAATATAAAATGAAAAACATAACTCAAAGAAGTCAAAAATAGCCAGGTTGAATTTTAATGAAATAAATAGTTAGCACTTTTGTTCTTTTATTTATTTTAATTAAGAATTAAAGTGCTTACCAGTTATTTTATTAAATTTCATCATGGTTTTTCTGACTTCTCCACGATTATGGTTTTCATTTCATTTTAGCTAGTTAACTCTGAGACATATCTGCTGATGCAAGCATGAATGAAAAACATCTTAGATGAAAAAAAGATAACATATACATCTTTGCTTGTTGCCATCACTGCCTTATGAAAAGATTTAACGGGCAGTTTTTTTATTCAGGCTGCAGTGGCTTCTCAGAAAATTTAACAATTATGAATGCATCCCTTACCTGTAGACAGCCTGCACTGACATGTGGACACTTGTGACTTCTGAGTAGAAGAATGTCAGAAATCTGTTTCCAGGTTCATCCTTTGCAAAGCTAAAAGAAAAGAGACACAGGAGAAAAATAGCCTTTAACAGTCAAATCAAATTCTCTTCCTAGCTGGGTTGATAATAATAACAGCAACAACAATAAATACATACATTCGATTCCAACAGTAGTGCCACCCATCTGGAAAGTAGATTAAAAATGGCAGTTGTCCATCTCAGTTTAAATCTGATTAGCCAAACATAAAAAAAATGGGATTAACTCCCACAGTTCCTTGCACTTCAAAGTAGGAAGCTGTAAATTATGTTTTATAGGCAGCCACTCAGTATTCATGGCAACCTGCTTGGTATTTTCCACAAAATTTGGGACACCTGAGGGGTATGAGTGGGGCCCCCTGAGGGAGTAGGGCTCTAATTAGTTTATATTTCTAGCTGAGTAATGGGATACTGGTTCGTATTTCCATGAATGCTTAGCACTTCAACTGTTTTTTAGTAAGGATTTTCTTCCTAAATATGTACTGGTCCCTTTATCAGCATGATCATGCTACCTGAATCTAGCAGTTTTTGCAGCTCTATGCCACTAATTAAGACATTGCATTTATTTAACTTTGCATTAGAACATATCATTTATCAAGTTACATAAGCATAACATCATTAATAGCATGCTTTTCAGAAGTCATAGCTTTCTTGGTCTTTCAGTGTTATTATCCTAGTACAAAACCATGACCTTTATGTACAAATGTAAAACAAAGTACATCTACAGCTGATACTTTTTGTTTGCTGTCAACTTTTGGCACAAGTTTTAAAAAAAGATTTAGACTGCATAGTTCTGTACACAGTTTTATGGAAACAACTAGTATAACAAAGCTTTCAGAGCATTCAGGGAGAGTTTGACACACATACCTCTCAGCTGCCATGATTTAGGCATAGTGCTCCATTTCTGAAAGTCAGATCTGTTTATGGATACATAGTTTATTAAATCATAAACCAAGCCTTTACAAATATAAGCTAGCTACCACTAACTATGCTGAGTCTAGTATATAAAGACCTCTTATTGTGAAAAATAAGAAAGTGCTCCTTCTGACCATCTGCTACAATTTTTAAAGGTCAGTGCTATGATTTTTAATGCTTGATATTTGAGTGGTATGTTGACTCACCCAGTTTTTCTTAAAGATGTCTTAAATTTGTCAACGGCTAACGTTTTTACCATTTTATTTTTAGTATGTTAACATTCAGCATCTACCATTAGTAAGTATATGCTTTAGATCAAATAATTGTGATCTTATTTTTTGTATGAGGAAAATTTCCAGTTACGAAATGTTTGAGCTTGTGTCTCTGAATTCATACTAATTTTGGCAAGTAATGACTTTTTAAGCTTTTTGTAGTCCTTATACTCAGTCCATGCCCATGAATCCTGTCAGTGTTTTTCCAGTCAGATGGGCTGAAAGAATCCTGACCCTGCTGGATAAGTCCCATCCCTTCTAGTGAACATACCTCTGAAAGGTGACAACATGTGCCATTTTATCTTTCCTACCAAAAAGGAACAGAATAGGTCTAAAACAGATCTGAGAACAACAGTCGTCCAGTCAGAAACTGGGGTGATGAATTCATATGCAGAGGCACAGGAGCAACCAAACTTATATAGCAATGTGGCCAAGAATGTGACATCAGTACCTACATTTGGAAGAGTCGGGGAAAAGGGGTTCACAGATCAGAGGGTGGACATTTCACCATGGAAGAAGGAGACAGTAGTGAATCCATCAAGCACAAAATTACGGACAGTTTAAAGAAAAGGTAATTGATTTAAGCACTGTAGTGATTCCACACATTCAGTTACAAGAGCTTTTTAGGGGGTTTCTTTTTTGCCTTGTAAGCTACTTGGTTTGACAGACACTTTTGCGGATTTTAAATTATGTATTAGGAAACTGAACCTGAGTTGTCTTTTGGGAGATACTGATGATGTAGAGATGTGTCTACAAAAATAGTACATTCAATCCACCTTTACTGCCTGTCCTCAGTGCATTTCAGTCATTATGTGAAAGTGATATTAAGAATCGTTTATGTAAACCTCCAAGGCATAAGTCATTTAATTTAACTATGAATGAAAGTAGTGCTTTGAATAAAATAGGATGGAAAATGTGATATTCATGAAAGATGACAAAAGTGGGGACACAGTACTCCTGCATAAATATAAATGTATAGAACTATACACTTTATGTTAGCTGACACTAATAATTATGCATGTGTGTGACTAAAAGAAAGGTAAATACCAACATGTTGATTTAATATTCATGGATTTGTATCAAAAATGAACAGACTGATACCACAGTGTTTTTAATATATATGAGTAGAGTATCTAAAAATTGCAAAGTTTTGTGGAATACCTAAGCTGCATAAAATAGTTTGGACCCTCCATTCAGACCTACATGATCAGCTTGGGATTCTAAAACAGAGGCATTTCCCATTTTTTTAGATTACGAGTTGAATAAGGTTATTCAAAAGATGCCTTCCTATATTAGAGATTTGTTAAGAATTTCTATACAATTTAAACAAATTTAAATAATCCAGTGTTGATTACAGTAGATATCATGTCTCTATATACAGCGATTTCCCTAAGATATAAGGGTGGATATGGGTAGAAGTTTCTTATCCACTCATTCATTTTACAAATATAAAGATTAACATTTGGTGCACATTATTAGAAGTTGTATTAGAGAATATTTTTTTTCTATTTGATGGAAACATTTTTAAACAACTAAAAGGGGATGCAAAAAGTGCTAATATAGCCCTCACTTGAGCAAACCTAGTCATGAATGAATGGGAAATATGTTTATATAAAGCTGAGTTTGTTAAATATGTTTTGATATATGCTTGTAACATTGATGATATTTTTCTCCCTTTTTGGATATTCCTGATAAAATCTGATCTAATTTTGAAGATATATTAAATACTGGTGTTGATTAGTTACATTTGTACTTTTTATGTTAGACTGACATGATTAATGTGAAGTGTTTGGATGTGGACATTATTTTTTTATACTAATAAGTAGAAGTTTTGTTCCAATGTATATAGAAAACCCATGTATGCTAATAATTATATGCATGCTTCCAGTGGACACCCATGACATATAAAAGAAATATGAAAAAAAAAAAGTTATCCAGGTTACAACTGAAGATGATGATTTCTACACCAATATCAAATATTTGGAAGATATATTTGCTGAGTAAGAGTACAATGCGGATTTAGTTTTGAAGAGGTTAGACATGAAAGACATGGGATGTATAGTCCTATATAGAAGAATAATGTCTATATTTTTCAGGATTAAATGAAGAAAAAAAATGGTAGGATAAATTTTGTTCAGTCTTTCGTAGTAACATATATTGACAGTAGTGACATAAAAACATTGTAAAAGACAGTTTGAAGGAGTTTTCTGGACATCCTGAAATTCTGAAAAAATGTGTTACCCCAAAATATGTTGGTAAAAGAGGTGTAATATGAAAGGACTGTTGGAATGCCTGGGTGGTATGCAGATAGATAATGAAGTAAATAACTTACATGTAGTAGATACAGATACATTTTTGAATTGCAAGTAGTGGATGTTTATAAATGAAGGACAATTTTTGTTGGTTAAAGGGGAGATGGATGCAACCAACGACATAAGTACCTGTGAGACAGAAGGGATGTTTATTGTGCAATATGTGAGACATGTAATAGTTTTTGGATAGATAATACTATTAAGAAACTTAATGACTATATTAGTGAACATATTTATACTCTTCAGATAAATCATTTTACAAATGCATTATCTAAGCATTCCACATCATGTGATTCTTTTTTAAAAAAATATTTTTGTATTAGACATAAAATGCTGAAAGTACAAGGCGGGATCTTAATAATAAGTTGGAGGTAAAGGAATTAAGGTAGCAGATTAAACCTGCAGCCTTTCCACCTGGACTTAATGGACATTTGAATATAAAGAGTTTCTTAAAGCCAGATAAAAGAAACAAAAGTAAACGTAAAAATAAGACAATTTATTTACTTTCTGCCTAAGATACATAAAGATCGTTTACATCCACCAGGCAGGCCAATAGTGTCGGGCATAGGATCACTTACTGAGCCGCTCTCAGAATTTTTGATCAGGTATTTAAAACCACTTCTACCTTGGGTTAGATCTAGAATACAGGACACGACACAATTTTTAAGCATAGCCAATGATATGCAATTAGAACAGGATTGGTGGCTATGCACATTGGATGTCAGCTCATTATATACTAACATCCCTCATTGGGCTGGTCTTGATGCCATTGAGTATTGGCTTTATAAATCTAACCTGTATCTACCTGGGTTTAACACCTTTCTCATAAATCTAACTGAGCATGTGTTAACTAAAAACGGGGCTTCCTTTGCCCCCATATATGCTGATCTCTTTATGGCTTACATAGAGGAAATCATGATTTATGATGATACTCACAACTTGTTTCTGCCTGACATTGATATTTGGCGGAGATATTTGGATGACTGCTGGATGGTATGGAGATCAGATATTGGATATCTCCAGGAATTCTTAGAGTATCTAAATGACAACAAATGGGGTATTCAGTTTACTATTACCTATGACCAAAAATCCATCACGTTTTTGGATGTTTTGGTCACAAGAAATGAGGATGACACCCTTAAAACTGAAGTTTACCGTAAATTCCCACAATATAATACTCTACTCCATGCCTCCAGCGTTCATCTAAAACATATAGCCAAAAACATTCCAAAATCACAATTTCTTAGAATCAGACGTAATTGCTCAGATGATGTTACTTTTAAACATCATGCTCATGACTTACATAATAGATTTATGAATAGAGGCTATAGCTCAGGATATGTCACTATGGCACAGCATCATGCCTTGGGTCTGGACAGAGACAATTTATTGATATATAAAAATAAAAATAGATGTTCATCGTCTAACATATTACGGTTCACTACCACTTTTGGCAGAAATACTAATAAATTCATGAACATCATTAAAGATAATTGGAACATACTTAAAGCTGATAATAAGATTCAACCATTCATTCCGAACACATGCTCTTTTTCTTTCCGTAAAGGAAAGAATCTAGCTGGATATTTTAATCATTATAAACATCATTCTGAGTCTAGACTACCTGTGTTGTATAAAACCACCATTTTGGGCGACAGATTGATTGGATGTTTTCCTTGTGGACACTGTGTCAATTGTAAACACCTTTTAAAGTCCAAGGAATTTACTAGTAGAAACAGTAGTATTGTTTTTGATATCCGCTTTTTTGCCAACTGTAACACAGATTGGGCTATATATATGGCTTGTTGCAGTTGCCATGCATTTTACGTAGGTCAGACTTCTAGACCTTTTAGATTGCGTATGTCGAAACACCTAAGTGATATTAAATGTAAAAGAACTACCAATGCATTATGTAAACACACACTTATACACCCTACAGCTCAATTCCATTTTATTATCATAGATAAACTTATTGGTGACCGTACTTATAAATCTGGCTGGCATAAGAAATTAGATGCTAGGGAGAAAAAATGGATTACAAAACTTGGGGCTTTATTTAATCCAGGACTAAATGAATATTTATGATGGAATTTTCATATAATTTTCAAGTCTATATGGTTGTTTTAGTAAAATATAAATATTCATGAGTTCACTGATTAATATGTATGTTCCAACCAATGATATGTTTTCATTTACTATTTAAAGATCTGACTATCATTATGTTGTATGTAATACACTGAAGAAGGCCAGAATCTCTGTTGGCCGAAACCGGTCTGTTTTGAATGTAATGTGGTCTTAGTAGTTTTAATAAACTACTGGTACACGGTTCACTTGTTGCTGGCTATACTTTTTGAATTCAAATCCAGCATTACCCACACCCAAAAGCGGTTATTGCTATTATACAATGACATTATTTAAGAAAAAAAATACTTAATTTTCTTAAATAATGGCATTGTATAATGCCTCCGTGCTGCCCTTCCGCAGCTGTCCGGTATTCTGCGGCAGTTCTGATGTACTGCGCATGCGTATGCTTATGCAGTACATCAGAGCTGTGTGTGGAAGCAACGGAGAAAGGAAGATCTCTGTTGCTTTTTTTAAAGCTATCTCGCTATGTTAAACTCTTTTAACATAGCGAGACACCTTTTAAAAAGCAACGGAGATCTTCCTTTCTCCGTTGCTTTTTTTAAAGCTGTCTCGCTATGTTAAACTCGTTTGACATAGCGAGACAGCTTTAAAAAAAACAACAGAGAAAAGAAGATCTCTGTTGCTTTTTTTTTTAAGATATCTCGCTATGTTAAACCCATTTAACATAGCCAGATTGCAGCAACGGAGCTCTTCCGTTCTCCATTGCTGTCTAAGACACAAAAAAAAAAGACTTATACTAATGGAAAAAGTCCGGTCGCCCTGACTTTTTTCCATTAGTATAAGTCTGATTTACATCGGGCACCCTGACCAATCAGCGTGCACGTTTTGGAATATTAATGGGGGGGGGTCATTGTATAATGATAGTTATGCCATGGGCAGTGGGTTGGATTTTATTTCCACTGTTATTTGTCATTTTTTGTTCTCTTATGTTATACTAAATTTTACAAGTAAAGAAAATGATACATTTTAAATAGTTTTTAAACTGAAATACTATGAATAAGTTGAATGAATTACATTTTTTATAAAGCATTTCATGGCAGTTTCTTGAAAATTGGATTTTGTTTCCACTGTTATTTGACATTTTTTGTTCTCTTATGTTATAATAAATTTTACAAGTAAAGAAAATGATACATTTTAAATAGATTTTAAACTGAAATACTATGAATACGTTGAATGAATTACATTTTTTATAAAGCATTTCATGGCAGTTTCTTGAAAATTCTAATTGTTTTGTGACCATGTGATCTTTGGTGTCTATTTAAACATTTTTTAATGTTTTAACTCAATGCTGATGATGTCCAGTAGTTATAGATGAAAGTGCTTAACTGATGAATAAATTGGAATTTTCCCCACTTCCACTGTGCAGATTTTTTTGCTTTTTTCTAGCTGCATGAGTAATAGTCTGCAGTACATTTTCTGCAGTTCCAGTTCTAATCCTAATAAATGAACCAATCCACTCAGCAAGGCTAAGTACACATCACACGACTGTGCCTCTCACACTGGGGAAACATATATTCAAATGGGTGTCTCCTTTTTCATGTCAGTGATGGATACAGTTTTAGAACTTTGGCTTCCAAAAATATGCCAAAAGACTGCACTGCAATCCAATCAATATGGAACATTAGAGGCAGTACATACACCCGTCTAAAAAAAAAAAAAAAAAAAAACAAACAAACAACATGGTTTATTATACAAAAAAACAACAACATAAAAATACATTTTTCCCCAAATAGTCATATTGCTTAGCAAAAGTCCACATTAAGTACCTTCCTTCAACACATATAGTTGGATTACATTCTTTTTCAGTTTGAGTTTATGTGTGTGCATGTATGCATGCATGCATATTATTTTGAAAAGGAAAGCAAATGAAGGAAAATATAGTAGGGAAGAGTTGCAGTGAAATAAGCCTTCCTGACAGGTATTTTACTTATTTGTGATTGCCTCATACAAATGCAATCGCAGTTGAGTGAACGATTCTTAATGAAGACAGCCTCTGGAAGAAAAAAGAAAAATAATGTATAGAAAAAGTATTTTTGCAGGGAGGCAAGCCATCCTGTACATCCCCACCCTCCTGATACTTACTTAAGCCAACACCAAAGTCACACCAATATGAAGAAAGACAGACTATACAGTACACAAGCAATCTGACCATCTGGTGAAAGCCAGTGGCACACCAGTGATCGCACAAATGAGTGACAATCACTAGCATTTTGGAAACAAGCCTGTCTCTCAAAGATAATGATGAGGGAGAAAGAGAGAAGGAAGAAAGTTGGAAACAGTAGTGGTAATGGATTTTTCAGGAATAGTGAAGAGGAGGGAAAATGTGAAATGTGTGAGAGGTGGTGGGGAAAATGAGCTCAACAGACAACAGAAAAAGATGCAGTAGAGTTAAAGGAGAGACTTGGGTTGATGAGGGTAGTTTTATTTTTGATTGTTTGTTTGTAATCACTTGATGCTGCATCTTTGAGACAACTGCAGTCATAGGATAGATACTGAGAAAGAATTAGGGATCATGAGGGGATAGGCAGTTAACTCTGTCAGCCTGACAGGTATAGATACCAGGAGGGCATGGAAGGGCAAAAACAGAGTAGGATGTAACTAGATGAATGTGGGCTTAAAAAGGGAAATTGTGGTAGGAAAGAAATTATGTGCACCAGTGAAGATGAGAAAAGCAGAAGAGGAGGAGGAGAAGAAGGTAAGAAAGAAAGGAAATGTGTATGTGTTAGGTAAGGGAAGAAAATGTAATATATGGTGTTACTGACATGTAAGACTGAGGTGCAACTAAAAATACCTAACAGCAATGGAAAAAGGAATGAACAGTAAGATATTAGGAAAGGGGGTGAGCAATATGAATGACAGGGTATTTCTGGCCCCAGTAATGGTGAGCCATAATTTGTAAGGGAAATTCGTGTGGGGAAAAATTAAGACAAAGAAGAAGAATGTAAGAGGACTGTGAATAGAGTTTTTTAATGTGGTGCTGGACAGGAGGTTAGAAAGACTATATAGAAAGATAAATAGGGAGATGTTAATGGAGGAAGAACTGAGGGAATGTTCAGACAGAGGAGGTTTGGAGATGTGAGGGACAGAGCAAAGAATAACATTATTGAGTGATGAGAATAAGCAAAAAGAAAGGAGTGAGCACTTATCCTTGTGAGTGTGGTTTGAGGAAATGATTATTCTGGTTAAGCTGAAAATAGTGGAGATATAGAGACTAAACTGAGGGTAGGTATGGAAGAAGAATAACAAGGTGGGGAAGGATAGGAAAGACTGGTTGAAGAAGATGATGCTAGAGATGGATTAGAGGAAACACTGCTAATTCATTATCACTATGTTTTTTACATCACTGGCTTGTTTTGAATCTGTATCTAATCAATCATCTCTCCTAACATTTTTTTTGCTGCTTATATCATCATTACAAGGATTTGAACCTCTTTCAAATGTTGTTTTTGTTCTGTGCCTCGGAGAACTACAACAGTAAACAGTGGTTACTCTTTGATCTTCTGGGTGGTATGGGTATAGCTGTAGAGCCGCTTTACTTAGAATTAAGACTATGGGCTGGATTCAATAAAGCCTATACGTTGCACTAAAACATGTGCATCATTGGGCAATGTGCACATGGTAGTGCACTGTTTTGTATTCAGTAAGCAGCTCTACATGATGTGTAGAGCTGTGCAAACATGGTATACATTGTGGCATGCTAATTACTACATAAGCAGCTGAACTGTATGCTAATTAACCAATTCAAGATGGAGGCACTATTAAACAAGCTATAAAACAATTGTGTAGACTCAGTACAGGCTTTGCCTGCAAATTCCAAGGTCTACTGGAATACAGCCATGAAAACTACTCTACATGGAAACAATGTTAGGGGCTACTGTTGCTCTTATATGTGTGCATGTGCAACAGGCCTCAGACTATGCTGCTGCTGCTGCTAATATACCTCGGAGAAGGAGGGTGTTTAGACCCTATTTTACTTTTCACAGTCTACATGAAGTGGAAATTGTAGAGAACTACAGGGTGGATAGAGACACACTATAGGAACTCTGCAACCTCTGTCTTTCTCAACTGACAGTAAGGGCAAACCGAGGGGAACCAATACCTGTGGAGACTAAGATATGTGTAACAATTAGAATATTAGCTATAGGAACCTTCCAGAGACCAAAAGGGAATATGCTGGGGGTGTCACAGGCATCAGCATCCAGGATTCTACATCAATTCCTGAATGCTAGGCTATAACATGCCAGTGACTACCTACATTTTTCATGTACACCTGAGGATAGAGCAACAACTATGCAGGATTTCTACCCTGTAGCACACTTCCCTGAAGTGTCGGGTGCCATAGACTTCAAGCACATTTAAATCAAAGCACCACCCACAGAACAGGGAAAGGTGTATGCAAACAGAAAAGGCTTCCACTCCATTAACTGCAAGGTCATGTGCAACACTAAGGGAATCATCCTGATTGTGTGTACTGGCAACCAAGGCAGTTACCACAACTCCTGTATCTGGCACAACTTTCAACTGTAGGAGAGGTTTTCTAGTGGGATATTCCACAGGGTCATTTACTAGGAGATGCTGGGTATGCACTTGAGTTGTGGCTGATGAAGCCCATCAGAAATGCACACACACCCACTGAAGAATGTAATAATGAGGCACACGCTCAAACAAGAAATATCATAGAGTGTGTGTTTGGCTCCTGACGTCATAGTTCCGGTGCCTAGATACATCACGGAGAGCACTACGGTACAATCCCTATACTTGTGTTGAAATTTTCATTATCTGCGCTATCCATCACAATATTATCCTGAGAAAACAGCTTCAGCAGGATCACTAAGGGGAAGGGCACAAATCCCACCACCACTGGCAAGGTGACATCCCACCGAATGCAGGTGAGCAGTCAGGGGGGAACCACCAGCCTCTGTGGGGTGTAGGTATATGTCGGTGTGCACAATATCCCTTTGCACTGGGCAAAACGCAACAGATATCACACATGTTCACCAACTAAGTGGCTAAAACTGTCATCCTAAGCACATACATACAGTAAAATGGATACCAGCCAATGCCCACAATCTTTACTTACTCATGTAATAGCTGTGCACTGCTAACATCACACAGAGTCAGTCCCAATTTAAAACACTTGCAACTGCTGGACTATCAAGGTAAGTGTTGAACCTAGAATAGAAAAATAAATGTCTAATAATACAAATGAATGGAAGATCCTTGCATAATGTTACTTGCTAATGTAACTAACTAGAAGGTGGGTAATTTTTTTTTACAGTAATGACATCAATATGTGACAGCACTGACTTATGCCTATAGATGTGTTCACTATCAACTAAAAGGCCTCATGCACCAAAGATAAATACATTACAAAAACAAGTAAGAAAGCAGTACAATTTCCAAAAGAGCATCGCAAACACATATATAATAAGCACTCAGTCAGCTATGTACCCTAGGTATCAGAAAAAAGACTTATGTATCCCTGACTCCAAAAGATGGAAAATCAAGGATATGGCACAGTCATCATCATTTGCAAAGGGTGTTGTTTTGAGGTGGTGGCAGAAGACCAAGGTTGACACAAAATATAGTGAGTGCATGTCAGTAAGACAGACAGGCAGGCAGAAAGGTGGGTAAAGTATCAAATGGCCACTGAGACAGAATGACCTCTAAGCTTCTTGAATGACCCATGTAACTATTATGCGTTGTATGTCTGTCTGGGCAGTGAAGTTGAAATATGTGTGGGTGTTTCCAAGAACACAGCCAAACTCTGTGCAGCTCTATGTCCTGGTATGTCAGACAGGTGTGAGCTGTGCATAGTAGAGGTAACAGTTCATCTTTGTCTCCAACTGACAGAGCTGGCTTTGCCAGGAGTTGCAATGGCATATCCACACCCATGGTCAAATGTGCTGCTGCTACCCAAATGTGACCAATGTCTGCTGGATGAGCTCTCCTCAAGAGCACGCCCAGGACCATGACCCCATAGCCTACCACATCTGAGTGTGGCCACCTCAATCACTGATGGAGCAGTGGAAGCAGTGCCAATAAGGAGCATGAATGGGCATGGTGACACTGACTAACATCAGATGATGCTGCTGTTCCATGTCCACGTTGTTGCTGACCCCCTTCCAGCTGATGTTCCATCACAGACACTGCCTATTTCATTGTGTCATTCATCTGATCCATTGAATCGGCTACACAACAGAGGCAGTCACGCACGTCAGCCTGTGTCACATCTACAACCCTAAGCATGTCCTCAGAGGCCCTGGTGGAATGTGCCTGTGCCTCCATGATGACTCTAAACATATGTCGAATGACACATAGAGACACATTAGGATCAGGTGGAGGGTGGACACTAGGCTTCCTCCAAGCACCCTTAACAACTCTCCTGTGTGGCAGCTTGCCCACACTTTGGCTAAGGCTGGAGTCAACCTGCTCTGAAGACACAGTAACCACACTACCCTGATTGTGTGCCACCCTCCACCTGTCTAATATTTGAGGGCTCAGTGGAATAGGTATGTGTAAGCCTACTGACTGTGCCCAAGGGAAATACTGGGGATGGCTGAATGTCAAACTCAGTGACAGATTCAACCTCTGCACCCCCCGACTATGCCTGTGTTTGGCCACCATCATTATCAGAGTCGGCTGATACTCTGACATCAGGTGGTAAGAGTCCTACACTTCCACTGTCAGGATCACCTGTGATAATAAGCAACAAACACATGAAAAAAAATTAATACCTAAATTAAATATTTAAAACAATTTATATGATAACAAACTAACACCGGTCACACTATCGCAGATGATACAGCAACACATACAACACTCATTACATCCACCTCATACATACAGATAAATGCATATCTCTGACAAATTTTCATTAATAATCCAATAAAAACATTCCCTTACCATGTGCAGATGACTCCACACTTGGTAGGAAGGATGGTCCTGGAAGAAATGAAGAGAGGTAAGGATGCAATCATCATGACTGCAATAACACAAGGGGACAGAGGAAACACAATGTTTGCCTGTATATCCATTAACAATAATTTTAACTGAAACTTGGCTGACATATCCACCCAAAGCCCAAGTGTAATGAAAAAAAATGTGTCATTAAGTATAAGTATCTTACTTTATCAGTAGATTAATCCAAAAAATATTTTCTGTATTTTACTATACAACCAAATCTTACAACTTCACATATGTAAGCTTACCTGGAATCTCCAACTGGCACATACTTATCCTCCCAGAAACACCAGCACTGACATCAATCACATGTTGGTGTGCAGTTTCAACTGAGCCCTCTGGATCTCTAACAGTGGACAGGAACTCTTCATTTGGTGTCAGTGGTGGTTTGTACCAGCCCCCCCCCTTGTAGCCAGATGTTCATGGGCAACTGCAGCTGCTCTCCTCCGGGCTGATGAAGTCATATCAGTGGCCCTATGATGCACCTAATCATAAGTCCTGGTGCACCCCCCTATGGCATTCACATCACTGATTATCTGGTTCCAAATCTGCATTCTGGCAGCCATATCCCCACATCCTCTCTGAAGCTGAAAGTCACCATGGTATCTGAATGCCTGCACTATGATGTCATTCTCAGGTTAACTGAAAGGTGGTTAACATGGATTTGTATGCTTGGGTGCCATAATCCTATGTAACATAAAACAGACAAGGATATAACACAAATATCAGATAATTAAATTCCTGCTCATATACACATATGTATTTTTAACATTAAGCAGTGGAAACACACATTTCAGTTATTAAAATTCGAGGTTATATGGTTGTACCATATCTCACTCGCACAAAAAACAAAGTATGGTCCAAAAGAGAATACCATTTTAGTAATTTATTTTTTTACCATGCTGGGGATGCACAAGCCAGTGCATTTCTTTGTGCCGGTCCCAAGCCCGGATAAATGGGGAGGGTTGTGTCAGGAAGGGCATCCGGCATAAAATTTTGCCAAATCATACATGCGGACAACAGTACAGATATACATACCAGATCGGTTGAGGCCCGGGTTAACAACGGCCGCCACCAGTCCTGTTGGCCAACAGGGTGCCGGTAAAATTGGGCTACTGTTGGCCAAAGGCGGAGAAGAGGGGGAAGGCATGCCTGAAGGCAGGTAAAGGCTAAGACTGTGGTAGTGAGGTTCAGAACTTTGAATGTTGGCAGTACGACTGGTACAGGGAGAGAGCTAGCTGACATGATGGACAGAAGGAAGGTTGGTATACTGTGTGTGCAAGAGACCAGATGGAAGGGGAGCAAGGCTAGGTGTATCGGAGGCGGGTTCAAATTGTTTTATCATGGTGTGGATGGGAGGAGAAATGGCATAGGGGTTATCCTGAAGGAACAGTATGCTAATAGTGCTTTGAAGGTGAAAAGAGTGTTGGATAGAGTGATGTTTATGAAGCTGGAAATTGATGGTGTAATGATGAATGTTGTTAGTGCATATGCTCCACAAGTTGGGTGTGTGATGGATGAGAAAGAAAAATTTTGGAGTGAGTTGGATGAAGTGGTGATGACTGTACCCAAGGGTGAGAGAGTGGTGATTGCAGCAGATTTCAATGGGCATGTTGGTGAAGGGAACAGAGGGGATGAGGAAGTGATGGGTAGGTATGGTGTTAAGCAAAGGAATGCAGAAGGTCAGATGGTAGTGCATTTTGCGAAAAGGATGGACATGGCTGTGGTGAATACGTATTTTAACAAGAGGGAGGAGCATAGGGTGACATACAAGAGTGGAGGGAGATGCACACAGGTGGATTATATCTTATGTAGAAGGGCCAGTCTGAAGGAGATTTGAGACTGTGAAGTGGTGGCAGGGGAAAGTGTAGTTAGGCAGCATAGGATGGCAGTTTGTAGGATGACATTGGTGATCAAGAAGAGGAGGAGGAGTGTGAGGGCAGCACCAAGGATCAAATAGTGGAAACTGAAAAAGGGTAATTGTGAGGTGGAGTTCAAGGAAGAGTTAAGACAGACACTGGGTGTCAGTGAAGAGTTACTGAATAGCTGGGTAACTACAGCAGAGCTTAGTAAGGGAGATGGCTAGAAAGGTGTTTGGAGTGTTATCTGGAAAGCGGAAGGAAGACAAGGAGACCTGGTGGTGGAATGAGGAAGTAGAAGAGAGTATACGGAGAAAGAGGTTGGCGAAGAAGAAGTGGGATTGTTAGAGAGATGAAGAAAGTAGACAGCAGTATAAGGAGATGATGTGCATGGCATAGAGAGAGTTGGCGAAGGTTAAGGATAAGGCGTATGAAGAGTTGTATGAAAGGTTGGACCCAAAGGAGGGAGAAAAGGACCTGGCTAGACAGAGGGACTGAGCTAGTAAAGATGTGCGGCAGGTAAAGGTGATAAAGGATAATGAGAAAAACATACTCACAAGTGAGGAGAGTGTGCTGAGCAGATGGAAAGAGTACTTTGAGGGGTTGATGAATGAAGAGAATGAGAGGGAGAGATGGTTGGATGGTGTGCGGATAGTGAATCATGAAGTGCAGTGGATTAGCAAGGAGGAAGTAAGGATAGCTATGAAGAGGATGAAGAATGGAAAGGCTGCTGATCCAGATGACATACCTGTGGAAGCATGGAGGTGTTTAGGTGAAATGGCAGTGGAGTTTTTAACTAGAATGTTTAATGAAATCTTGGAAAGTGAGAGGATGCCTGAGGAATGGAGGAAAAGCATTTTGGTACCAATTTTTAAGAATAACGGTGATGTGCAGAGCTGTAGTAACTACACAGAGATTAAATTGATCAGTCACAGCAAGAAGTTATGGGAAAGAGTAGTGGAAGCTAAGTTAAGAAGGGAGGTGATGATTAGTGATCAGCAGTATGGTTTCATGCCAGGAAAGAGCACTACAGATACAATGTTTGCTCTGAGAGTGTTGATGGAGAAGTACAGAGAAGGTCAGAAGGAGTTGCACTGTGTCTTTGTGGACTTAGAGAAAGCATATGACAGGGTACCTAGAGAGGAGTTGTATTGTATGAGGAAGTCGGGAGTGTCAGAGAAGTATGTAAGAGTGGTACAGGATATGTACAAGGGTGGTGTGACAGCGGTGAGGTCTGCAGTGGGAGTGACGGATGTGTTTAAGGTGGAGGTGGGATTACATCAAGGATCAGCTCTGAGTCCTTTCTTATTTGCAATGGTGATGGACAGGTTGACAGACGAGATCAGACAGGAGTTCCCGTGGACTATGATGTTTGCAGATGACATTGTGATCTGTAGTGAGAGTAGGGAACAGGTGGCGGTGACCTTGGAGAGGTGGATATATGCTCTAGAGAGAAGAAGAACGAAGGTCAGCAGGACTAAGACAAAATATATGTGTGTGAATGAGAGGGAGGATAGAGGAATAGTGAGGATGCAGGGAGTAGAGGTGGCAAAGGTGGATGAGTTTAAATACTTGGGATCAACAGTTCAGAGTAATGGTGAGTGTGGAAGAGAGGTGAAGAAGAGAGTACAGTCAGGATGGAGTGGGTGGAGAAGAGTGTCAGGAGTGATTTGTGACAGACAGGTACTAGTAAGAGTGAAAGGGAAGGTCTACAAGAGGGTAGTGAGGCCAGCTTTGTTATATGGGTAGGAGACAGTGGCATTGACAAAAAGGCAGGAGTCAGAGCTGGACGTGGCAAAGTTAAATTAGTTAAGATTTCCACTGGGTGTGACGATAGTAGACAGGATTAGGAATAAGCATATTAGAGGGTCAGCCCAGGTTGGAAGGTTTGGCGACAAAGCCAGAGAGGCAAGATTACGTTGGTTTGGACATGTGCTGAGGAGGGATGTAGAGTATATTAGGAAAAAGATGCAAAGGATGAAGCTGCCAGGTAACAGGAAAAGAGGAAGGCCTAAGATAAGGTTTATGGATGTGGTGAGAGAGGACATGCAGGTGGTTGGAGTGACAGAGCTAGATGCAGAGGACAGAAAGAAATGGAAACAGATGATCTGCTGTGGCAACCCCTAATGGGAGCAGCCAAAAGAAGAAGATTGTTTTACCACGAAAATGACAGGATGACTACAAAATGTCAAGAGCAAACTTCTTTAAATACACACAACTTTCGTTGTGGCAACACAAAAATGGTGTTTGGCTCCCCCAACACCCAAAAACATACAAATGAAAAGTTTGTACAAACCAAGGAATACCACATAATTCAACTGTTATACATGCTTTCAACACAATTTTCACAACATGTATACACACTTTAAACGAAAAGTCAATTTTATATGATTGTCAAATAAATAAAATAAAAAAAACGAACAAACTCACCATGGCTAAAGAAAAACTTTAAAACTTTAATATAAGAACAGGAGTCTGAAGAAGCTACTGTTAGGCCACAAAAATGCTTAGTCTGTTCTTATATTAAAGTTTTAAAGTTTTTCCTTTAGCTGTGGTGATTCTGTTTGTTTTTTTATTTTATGTATTTGTGCTTCTGTGCAGTATGACAGAATTGTTTCCAGGATCCAGTTTTTATCTACATTGTTTATATGATTGCCAGTCAACCCTCACTGAGCCCAGCACCCCCTGGAGGTGTCTATGGGCCATCTTGGAAGTGTAACACCCTTATGTCATTGGCATTATAGTACATTATGCGTCACTGAAATAACATAAGAAAATTGTAAGATAACCCACTTTTGACAATAACATCTATCTGAGAAAGAATGTCAACCCAAAATGCCTATGCCAACAGTGAACTATAAGAATGCGTACAGATAAAGTTTCAAATTTCTAATGCACGTATATAAACATTTTCTTTATAAAATGTTAACAAATCTAGAATGTATTTAAAAATATAATCATACCTTAGCAAGTTCAGAATCTTTTCTGCAGATAAATCAAAATGAATAGCAATCTTCTATGTTCATCAAATACACAAGTCTCCTCACCTTCAAGTTCCCTAGCTACACAGTTACCTTTTTATAGTGTAGATTCAGGCCTCTGAGCATGGTAAAGATGCAAATGACGTATGAACTCATTAGAACTGCTGTATCCCAAACGTCAGAGTTTGTGTAGCAGGTGTAAACATAATGTAGGCACTACCTCAGTGTTAGTTGCTAATGAATTGCAACTGTGAATGATTAGTGTGAGGGAGAAGGAAAATACAACAGCAATTTAGACTTCCTCACTGGCATTGGGCGTGTCACTCTGGAAACACAAACTGTAGAAGAAAGAAGTGAACGACACACAGTTCTCAGTTTTGCTCACTAATACCAAACTCTCCTTCCTTTGCAGAAAACTGTTTTTTCAATGTCATGTCATTTTTTCATACATTAAAAGGACAATGATACAAAATGATCTACATATTGCATGTATGAGAGTACAGCACAGATAAGAGAAGAATGAACAGAATATAAATAGAAAACAGAACTGCATTGCTGCAAACAATACTAATAACTGGTTGTGTGAGCACACATTGCAATAAATCTGTAAGTAGCACATGTCCAAACAACTCAGAGTGTACAAGTGTATATGTCTTGTTAATGCTGTGGAGGAAATGGGATTTGCTTGTATGTACAATAATTTTCTTTCTTGCGGCAAAGTTATTTATTTTGCAAAGACAGATAAGACACTCCAAGGTTGTTTGTTAGTAACATTAGTATGAAATTTCAAATCCAGAGTTGTGTAAAAATTTACAAGGTGTGTTAAAATGTATTTTGTAATGTTGTTTATGCTTCCTTTTTATTAAAATGTTAATATTTGTGTGGCAAGCGGCTTAGTTCAAACACGGTGAAATGGATAAATAAATTAAAATTAATTGAAGCTGCTCCTATAAGGGTAGCATACATTACAGCTGTGAATCAAGTGTGTGTGTAGCACACCTGATAAACACGATGAACCACACAGCATATAGATTATGTAGATTGTGATGACCCTCCACCTCTGGGCCAGTAATCAAGGAGCCTCAATCCTTACCACTGGCACCTGTTGGGAACATTCACTAGTCAGATAACAGGAACACACACAGTATCTCCAGATGCAGCTCTTTACATCAAGCACAATTTCCATTAGGAGCACATGGGGAACAAAGTCAGTCCAGGGGTGGTTTCTCCCTCTTTCTCCAGATCCCCAATAAGACCGCCCACTGTCACAGCTACAGAGTTGAGATCTCAGCTGAGTGTCCAAGCCAAGTCCTCCAGCACACTCTCTGTCCAACCAGTGCTTCATGTCCTTGCCCAAATAGCTGACACATACACTCTTTGAGGTTTGATTTACACACACACACACACACACACACACACACACACACACACACACACACACACACACACACACACACACACACCTGTGACAGGCTGGCACAGGTTTACTAGCTAGGCCCCTTCTGCCCAGACTATAAGGTAGTTATGACTGCCACCAGACACTCCTGGCAGCTATCTCAAGGCTCTTACAAGGGTACCCAATATACTGAGTGAAATTAATATAAATACAAATGGTAGTATGACCAAGAGCAAGGCTATTAGGAGTGGCTCACACAGTGTCACCAAATATGCAAGTACTCTTACAACTTAAATATCTCTACAAAGATCAGCCGCAATGAAAGGTTTAAATATATTTAATAAATAATAAAAGAACAAGTATATATTCATAGTAACATCAGAGTTCAAATCACAGGAAATGTTTAAAATAACACTGAAGGACAGGCTAAGACAAATAAAGAATAACAATATCTGAACTAAGCTTCACTATATTCCTGACTGAATCTAAGAGAATTATACTATTCCCTAATTACTTACTTAACAGAGCAAGGCAGATGATGTGATGAATGGTATTTCTTGTTGTCGGGCTCAAGACAGAATACAGAATGGTCATGAGACATCAGCCTTCTCTAATATTATACAGAATGACATCACATACATCTTGTTATCTGATTTCCCACAGTACCACCAACCCTGGAAACTGCCAGGATTTTAAAACATATATGTAAAAAATGGACACACAAAAGCTTTGCTTATATCTGTTGAGCTTCTGGGGGTCTTAAAACAATTAAATACTTCCACTCTTCTAGAGTGTCGATTAGTTCACCCCAAAGAGAATACAGAAAGCTTCCTAGTATAGACTTTGTGTCTCTGGCTGCATAGAAAGCTGTGAGATAACATCTTTATGACCTAGCCCATAAAGTGATTTAAATTCAGATATATTTGAAAGTTTGCTGGACTGATGTTAACCTTCAAGTTTCCTCTGTTAAAACATATACATTTAAACAGTTAACAACTGTGCATGTACATTTCTGTTCTCTTCCAGCAGGGCACACTGTGGTTACATTTTAAGCACAAGCACTTTATAAAAAAAGAAGTTATGTACCTACCATAACATTCCATGTTAGTTGTCCTCCATCTCGCCTTCCTTCTTGTTGGCTGGGTTAGGAGCCAATCCTCGGCTCCGACTCTGTGACTTTCTATAGCTCGAGAGCTCTTTACTGGCTCGAGGCTACCCCTTATCCCTGAATGCCCAGCGAAAGCTACCCAGATCTCGTTTGAGATAGCTCACACTAGACATAGAAATAGAAGATAATCCATTATTATTAAATTTGGATATACAGTAAATTGTCATGGTTTGCTTGGGAAGCAACTAAGAACACACAAGTTAGCCAGTGAAACCATTGAAAAACTCCTCTCAAATCCTCAAGGAAGGGGGAAGGAGGGAGTGACGCAAGAAGGAAGGCGAGATGAAGGAAAACTAACATGGAACGTTATGGTAGGTACATCACTTCTTTATGTTAAGATGTCCAATCTCGCCTTCATTCTTGCTGGATGGGACAGCATCCCTAGAACCTCAATCCTGGGTGGCTCATTGGAACAGACTCTTCAGAACCGTGGAACCAAAGGAAGCCCTGCCTCGGGGGACCACATCTACTTTGTAATGAGAAATAAATGTATGAGGATCTGCCCAAGTAGCTGCTGCACAAATTGAATCTATGGGCAATCTAGTTTGAAAAACTACCGAAGTAGCTACTGACCTGGTTGAGTGACCTTTGGGTCTTGCTGGAAGATCTTTTTGTCGCAAATGGTAAGTATAGACAATGGTGTCTGATAACCATCTTGACAAGGTTACTTTAGAAACTGGAAGGCCTTGTTTGTTGTTAGCAAATTAGTAGAAACAAATGTGTTGAACCAACCACCAGGAATAAACAGCAAATTAGTCCACAAAACTGCAAAACTCTTCAGTCAGGCAAAAAGGTAAAACTCCGTAGTAAAAGCAAGACAATCCTTTATTGAAGACAGAGAATAAGCGCTTTCACGTGGTGAACCCACGCTTCATCAGATATCATTGAATAATACAAAGGTACCAATACTTATACAACAATGCGCGGGAACTTAATTGGATAATTTGTTTTTAGAATCAATCAAGTATACATTATTAAGCACTAAACAAGCGTTTACATTGCACCTTAAAAGTTTTTCTAACTGTGCAAAGTGCAAAGCATAAGAAGACAGGACCAAAACTGTCTGCGTAAATTTGTGATACAAACATATATCTCTATATATATAGCAATCATTTATATTACCTTATAATAATAAAAATAAAAATAAAATGCAGTAATTTCCTTGTTAAATAGTTAAAGCACGGCTTTCCTTATATTAGATCTCTCAAAGTATGCACGTAATAAGTTGTCTGCATTTGATGGAAAAATCATTGCGGCAAGCCTATCTATCTATGAAACCACAAAAGACATACGAGAGCTATGTAAATCCTACTAAGAACTTTTCAAGCCAAAAAAATTATTAATAATATAAAACTTATATCTTTTTAACAAAAACCAAATAATCAATAAAAATATGAAATGATTAATGCAAGTATCAAATTTAAAATAGGCTTATATATATTTTAGAAAGATCACCAATTTTAATATATAATATAGCAAAAGCTAAAGCCGAACTAAAAAAATGTACATTAGCTTTAACGGAAAATAAAGAATAAAATATAAAACGTAAATAAAATGTAAATATTGTCGCATTTCCCTAGACATTTTATGGTCAATGCCCCCATATGTACAGATGAATCTCAAACATGTTAGTTCAGAGCACTAAGCATAAATCCTCACAATAGAAGTGGACTCATGCTTACAGGCATACCTTAATCTTAAATATTTTGAAAAAATACGTAAAGGAAAATGCATATGTTCTATTAAGTATATCACATAGCTTAATCAGCATAGTTATTATGTCCCCATCTATAAATACATCGATTCAAAGTGCAAAAATGCAAAAATATTTATCCTAAGAATATTACCTGAATCTCACTTACAAAAATATGTTATCAAGACTCACTATCAAAGACAGTGTGTATACAGAAATGAGACCAGGCAAAATATCTGAAACTGTCTGCTATTAAGTTGTTGTCTTAAAATAATGAAAAAAATTGTTTGTTAGCATTTGTTGTTAGCAAATGAAAGAAACAACTGATCTGATTTTCTCAGCTCTTTAGTTCTATGGAGATAGAAATGTAGTTGTCTATGCACATCCAGTTGGTGTAATCTGTATTCTGCCTTGTTGGAATGATTAGGGAAAAAGACAGGAAGTTCAATGGATTGATTCAAATTGTGTTCTGAACAAACTTTAGGTACAAAAGATGGGTTGGTTCTCAGAAAAACTCTGTTGTGAAAAAACAGGTATGGAGGCGAACACATAGGGCATGGAGTTCTGAAACACGTCTGGCAGAAGTAATAGCAACTAGGAAGAGAGTTTTCCAAGAGAGAAATTTCAAAGAACATGATGCTGCTGGTTCAAAGGGTGGCAGTATCAAGGAGGCCAGAACCAAACTGAGATCCCAAGGTGGAAGGGGCTCTTTCACTGTGGGTCTAAGTAGAGATGTACCTTTCATGAAGGCCTTGTGAGACATTATGCTTGAGTTAAAAACTCTGATGTGAAAATTTGAAATGGCAGCTAGTTGTACTCTGATGGTAGCAGCAGCTGCACCAGATCAAAACAGTTCTGCTAAGAAATCCAAAATTTCATGTACAGGAGCTGTAAAATTATTTAAATTCCTGGATTCTGCCCAGTAAGAGAATATTTTCCATTTGCTAGCATAAACTTTCCTTGTACTTGTCTTATGGGAGGAAACAATAATATCACGCACTGTTGGGGAAATATTGGGAAGCCTGGCTAAGACTGGAAGTGGAGTAACCAAGCTGTGAGCTTGAGAGATTGGAGGGATTGGTGTAACCTGACTGATGAATCAAAAGGTCCGGCACTGAGTCCAGAACCCAAGGCTGGTCTAGAAGGTGGGGGTGAAGGAACGGAAACCAAATCTGTCAAGGCCAATAGGGGGCAATGAGGATCATCTTGCAACCCAACGATTTTGCTTTCTGAACGACTTTTGGAATTAGGGGGAAGGGGGGAAATGCATAAAGGAGTCCCTGAGGCCAATCGTGGACTAGAGCGTCCCTGGGTGTCTGACCTGGAGGAGGAATAAGGGAGAAGTAGCTGCTTCAATTGATGTTGAGGGGAGAGGCAAAGAGATCACAGCAAGGCTGGCCCCATTTGTGGAAAATAAGATCCACAATTTCCTGTTTCAGAGACCACTTGGGCGGCATGAGGATAGCCCCACCCTATCAGGGAAGTGTCCGTGGTCACTGTGGCAACCGGATGGGATTCCATGAAAGGTCTGCCCTGAGTCACTAGTGGGGAGACCATCCACCAGGAAAGGTGTCTTTTGCAAGATTCCGTAATTAGCATCATGTGAGACATGGGTAATTCCTGAAAGGACCATTGTGTGAAAAGAAGCCACTGAAGGATTCTCATGTGAAAGCATGCTAAGGGAACTAGAAGAATGGCTGCTGCCATGGACACTAGAGCTTGAAGGACATATTTGACTTGAATTATTTTGCTCCTCAGGAGAAGTGACACCTGTTGTTGAATAATGGAAACTCTTTCCTGAGGCAAAGAAGCTCTGCTTCTATGTATGTAATAGATTGACAGGGCAACAAGGCAGATTTTTCGAAGTTTACTGTGATACCTAGTTGAGCACAGGATGTTATGGTGTAATCTCGTGCCTCTATAAGTTGTGGCCTGGTGGTAGCAGTGAGGAGCCAGTCATCTAGATAAGGAAACACCTGGAATCCTAGATGTCTCTGGTGAGCCGTAACTACTGCCATGCATTTGGTGAACACCCTGGGGGCTGTGGTGAGACCAAAGGGCAGAGCTCTGAATTGGTAATAATTGGCCCCTAGCCAAAAATTTAGAAATCTCCTGGACCATCTGTCCATTTGTATATGACAGTACACGTCCTGAAGATCTATGGAGCACATCCAATTGTCCTGACCCAGAAAGGGGAGAATGGACTGCAGTGTTACCATTCGGAACTTTTCTTTTTGTACAGATTTGTTTAATCTGCTGAGATCCAGAATTGGTCTCCAGTCCCCTGTCTTTTTGGGCACTAAAATGAATCTTGAGTAAGTTCCAGATCCTACTTGGTCTGCAGGGACTTCCTGGATGGCTCTTTGTTTTTAGCAGTCTTGAAACTTCTGTGACTGCCTGATCCCTTAGATTGGGTGGAACATCTGGGATGAATTTTTTTGAAACAATAGAGGGTTGATGGAGGGGAATTTTGTAACCTTCGGATATAATGGATAGTACCCATTTGTCTTGTGTAATATTTTACCAGGTGATTGGGTACAATGAAAGCCTTCCCCTGATTGCCTCCAGAGTTGAGCAGTCGGGCATTCCTTCAGGGATGTTGATAGGGTTTGGAAGAGAAGGTATCTCTGTCACCCTGATTTTGCAGACCCCCCCTCTGCCACGAGGGCAGTGTCTGCCATTGTTATTGGTTCCCCCTCTGCCCCAGGGGAAAAATCACCACATGCACCAGGCAAGGGTTCCTGGGATTTTCGAAACCACATCTTTCCACCCTTCTGACCCTTTGGGTTTGGTCTGGTAGGAGTGGAAAAATGGACTCCCACATCAGAGAGCATCTTGCCTTCCTGCTGGCACCGGGTAAGCGTGTCTTTCACCTGAGGCCCAAAGAGAGAGGAGCCATCAAAGGGGATATTGGTGAAGGACGCTCTAAAAGGTTCCGCAAACTGACACAGCCAAGAATGTCTCCTAAGAGCCACTCCTGTTCCTGCAGTTCTGCTCGCTCCATTGGCTGCATATGAAATAAGCATCATGGAGGAGTTGACTACTGAATTTAAAGTTGCCAGCTGGGTAGCTACCTTGGCTGAAGCTCCCTCAGCTGTGGGATCTTGTAGGGTATCTCCAAGCTCTTTTAGGAGATCCCTCTGAAGTCTAGTAAAATGGGAAAGATAGTTCAGGGACCTAAGGGAGAAGGTCACTGATGAAAACATTCACTTCCCATATCTGTCCACTGTACGAGACTCTTTATTCGGTGGATGGACAGATGAGGAGGTTTCAGCTAACACTCTCTTTGTGGCTGCTGCTACCACCATGGCATCAACTGGGACACATTTAGTCAGGAACTGTTTGTCTTGGGGAGCTGTGATAAATTTATTAGGTCTCCTCGGGACAGGTTCCATGGAATCTGGAGCTGACCAAGCCTTTCGAGACACTACAGACAGGAGTGGATCAAAAGGCGGAGACACCCAGGAGGTGGAATGTCGGGAACCAAATGTGTCCACGTATACAGACTTGTCCTCGGAGGGGGCTAGGGAAGTCCAGCTACTCATCTGCCTAAGAATCTCGAGGATGTCCGAACAGGAAACATCTTCTGAGGGGGACCTTGGGGACCCCTTCGATTCATCCAGGTCTGTATCTGAGGTGACAGACTCAAGGGAGTCTTGGTGCTTCCTCTTGCAATTTTTCTTCCGGGGGAGCCTGCTCGCACTTTTTCTTCCAGGGAGCCTGCTCAGAATGTTCTGGGGAGGTTTCGGAAGAAGAGGGTTCACCCAATGGGGTGTTCTGGAGCATAGGTTCCCTACACTTTGGGGTTGGAGTAGGAGCAGAGGTTGGCATAGGCACCGAAGGGGACGGAGCCGATGGGACCGATAGTGGGGGTGTCTGTGGGGACAGCACTGTCTGCATGACTTTGAAGGCGTCACGGTCTCGACACAAAGAGGGCTCCAGCTCCAAAGAGACAGGAATCCAACTCTGTGTCGAGGGCGATGACTCCGAGGCCAATGTGGGAGCCGAGCTCAAATGAGCCGATGCTCCGAGAGGGAGAGTGGGGTCAGACAAGGGTCCGATGCCACTTCCCCCCTCGGAGGCGAAGACAGAGCTTCAGCACCCAGATACCTTGATGGAAGGAAGAACCGAGGTAATCGGAGCCAACATTGGAGCCGAAGAGCATGTCATCAGAGCCAAAGGAACCACTATCGGAACGTCCATGGACTCCGGCTCTGAACTAAGCACAGTCGGAGGAGGAATCGATATTGAAGCGGATGGAGCCGAGGCCTGTTGAGGTGGGCTCCAAAGCATTTTTGCAAGGGCCTGTGACTTCAGCAACCTACTGACCACTCTCTCCACGTCCTGATCAGATAACCTTGAGGATCGAGAGGAGTGGGAAAATGAGCGATGACTGGCTGTACTCTGAAGGGTGATTGTGGCACCGAGCGAATCGGCTCCAATGAAGGAGACCTAGCACGTTTGTGGCTCCGAGACGGCTCTGAGGTAACAGTTGGAGCCGACGGAGGAGTAGTCTTGTCTGTGCTAGAGGGCACCTACACACTTGGTTTGTCAAGCTCACAGGTCGGTTCCGAACATGGAGCCGACGGCTTGACTGATTTCAGAGATTTCACTGGCTGAGATGCTTTAGCCAGAGAATACTGTTTCAACAATCCATGGAGGATTAGCTTGTTTTTCCGCTCCTGCAGGACCCTTGGACTAAAGGCATGACAAATAGAGCAAGAGTCCTGCAAGTGCAGAGCCCCCAAGCAGTACACACAACTAGTGTGCCCATCTGTCAGAGACATCTTCTGACAGCATGAGTCACACTTTTTAAACCCAGAGGTTTTAACTTTCTTGGACATTTTGAGAAAAAAAGGAAGTACCACAAAAAGACACACTACAATAATAAAAAAAATGATATTAATAAAAACCTTAAAGGAGAGCCTCTAACTTAAATGGCTGTCCTTAAGAGGGGGGGAGGGAAGAACTCTCTAACTTAAACGAGTTCAGGGAACAACAGAAGGCCTAGCGACTAAGGGTGACAGCCAACACAGCACAAAAACACAACAAAGAACAAGATAAGGGGTTTACAACTAAATAAACTTACAAACTACTATAACAGAGAAAAAATATACCAGCTTTCCAAGTAAATTATTTAACTTTAAATAGAGAAAAAAGTTATACTAAGCCTGAGCCAGTATTGACGCAACCTCGCAGCTAAAGCGGCAAACGAGATCTGGGTAGCTGACGCTGGGCATTTTGGGATAAGGGGTGGCCAGTAAAGAGCTCTCAAGCTATAGAAAGTGGCAGAGTCGGAGCCAAGGATTGGCTCCAAACCCAGCCAGCAAGAACAAAGGCGAAATTGGACAACTTACATTACCTTTTCAACAGACATGTCTGTACAAACCAATTTGATGTAAGCATGACATACAGTTCTAATACATTTGTAGCACAAGCATCTTGCATAAATCAGTTTGATATTTACAAATGACATATAATTATTTATAAAATTCCAGCTAGCTATGCTGGCAGTACCTCCTATTGTCGCTTAGATTATGGTACAAATCCTGCATTTTATCTTTTAATGATGAAAACTAAGAAAAGGTTTTCATAAGCATAATACATGTTGAGCTTTGCATGTCTCAGTTGCCCATTACTCACATTCGTACAAACATGGCTTAATGACCCAGACAACAAGCAGACATTGTCAATTTCTAAAAATGATACACTGTTACAAATTTTGCCTTCCATTGCGAAAACACTCTAAACAGCGTTCAGTAGTGGTCAGCAAGCTTCCACAACACCTGCAGACAATATGCAGATGCTGTCAATTTCAAAAAGATACATTGTTACATCTTGTGCTTTCCATCGTGCAAAGACACTTAGCAGGATTGAGCGGCAATTAGCATACTTCCACAAGACTTGTAGACCTCTCAATTTCTAAAAGATACATTGTAACACGTGTGGTCTTCCATCTCGTAAACACACTAAGAAGCATTGCGGGGCATCAGCACTCATGCACAGTATTGAAGGTAAAAAATACACATGCTGCCTAACTCTTCCTGTTGCAACAGGTGCCAGTTAATGGCCGCAGTACAGGTAAAAGAGGCTTCTAATCCAGTAAACTCTAAGGTTTACTAATGCTAGTCCATTGTAATCTTTATAAAAAATTAACAATATAAAAATAATTATACGTAAAAATTAGTATGCATAGTAGGTTGATTGAACATAAACATGACATTATATGTATATATTATATGTCCATCTGTGGTTATCAGTACAATCATGGTTCTGTAACTAAACATTTATTTTCGACACTTTCGTGTCACACATGTACACAGTTAATCACTCAACACTTTAATGTGTGTATATATATATACATACATATATATATATATATATATATATATATATATATATATATATATATATATATCAATAATGAGCATGTATGACAAAAATGTCCTCAGTTGCAATGATCAATCTGCATAGTAATGACTGTAAAAATATACCTGTGTCCCAGCCTTCCCTTTGGCAAATGGTGTAAGTTCATGGCCACAATATAGGCGAGCTAGGGTTTTATTACTGCTGTTCCACTGTGATTTATATTAATGTTAACAATATAAATATAAAAATGACTATGTATAACAGTGGATATCAAATTAATTATATGTGTAGCTGAGGGCATCATGACAATTATGTTACTGTACTTAAAAGTGGCTTTTCTGCCAGGGCATTGTCAACACACACACATACACAATTAACCACTCACTCTTAAATGTGTCTATATAATTAATGAGCATGTCTGATAAACACTTCCTCTCTGGCAAGGAAGTAAAACACATATGTGGAAGATAATGTACTGTCTATTTTACATAGGTTTGAATCCCATATTGTACAAATTACTTCTATTAGTGTGTAAAGCCACCAAAAAATATGCCTGGTCATAAAATGTATACACCCCAATACATGTCTGAAAAGTTAACTCATCTAACAGGTACATCAGCATCCAACCCATAAACTAATACCAACTGTCACATTACCCTTCCTAATTCATAAACTGCCTTCCTCTCTTTTTTTGCATTGTTGCTCTCTGCTTAACATCGTACAAAAGGGGACTGGCATCATTGTGTGTATTTACACAATGACCATTAAGTGCGATATCACAAACTGGTAGGAAAACACTGTTGTTGTATGACCTGTGAGGACATGGCAGGGGCAAGAAAGGAAAATGCCCAATTTAGGGCTTAAACATTGGGTGTACAGGAGTCCAAAATATTTATTGAACTCCTTGAAAAGCACCACAGCCGTATGCTATTACAGGGGGACTGTACCAGGTCTCAATATAAATCAAAGGCTTGGAATATTCTTGCCAAAGCTGTCTCCAGTGTGACTGCCTTCCACACACTGGAGAACAATGCAAATACCACTTCAGTGGTCTGAAAAGGTGCAACCAGGCACAACTCAACCAGTACCTAGATGAATTTAGGACTGCTGACATCCCACAGTTGTGTAAGTATACAGATAAAGATACTTTAAATTCTTTTTCTCTCCTCTGTATTTTACAGCTGTCCCTGAGATTGCAGTGAAAACAGAAGCCCATGCTAAATGTTTAGAAAGGCTAAGAGAAGCAAGAGAAATGCATGCAGCACAAAATAATTATTATTGCATGGAAAGTATTGTTGTTCTATACATTAATAGCAAATAAAGCATGAATATCTTAACTATAAAATCAAGCATGCATGCTTCATTCTGTAACTCAAAGTAACTGTAGGAATCAATTGTAATAGTGTATTTAGACATTGTTGGTTCAAATCCCATAAGTAACAGATATATACTAAAATAATAAAAAAAATAAATATTAATTACAACAAAATAAGCATAAATGCCATGCTGTTAACTTAATCTGTATTATTTTAAAAAGCATATGTGCGATATGTGCATATTTCAAGGATTACTTGGAACAATTATGAGTCCTAGTTTGCAGTTTTTAAAAGTATAATTTATGTAAAAGTAAAATTATATTTATATTATAGTAATTGATTGTATGTGACATATGATGGTTCTAATTATCTTTTTTTTCTTTGTCTCTTACCCCACCCCTCACCCCCCTTTTTTATTTTTATATATGAGGTCACAGTGTTCTAATATTATCCATTTCTGACAACTGACAAAATGATTTCCAGCACAGGAAGGTAGGCCAATCAGTGTGGTTCAGCTTGCCACCTCTCCAACAACTGCTACACCGACACCAAGCACATCTGGGACCCAACCTGGCAGTACTACCTCTGCGCTGCCTCAGCCCTCAACATCAACTAGCATTACCTCATCATATGGTGTACTGGTATCCCATCAAATGGTGCACTGGTAACCTCCAGGAGTATTGGTGGAGGTGGAAGTGGTAATTTTGTCACTTGCCAGGAGATGCCAGGCATGGTGCATGAGGTCGTGGAAAGTACCACTGGTGCATGCCTCAGCCAGATGGAGAAAATGCTGGCTGGAATGTTGGGGGAAAAAAAAGTCAAGCATTCGAACAGCAAGCGGAGTGTGTGTGTGTTGGTGTTCAGTTAGTTCACATTCAAGAGACAATTTTAGAACAGCATGTGAGACACTCCTATTAACATCTTCTTTCCAACAGACACTGCTGATGTTATTAGCTATAAAGTGTTGTCTGACGCTCTAAAAGCAAGACTTGTAGATCTTGTGTTAAGTACTGTGTCCTGTAGACAGGTAGGGGTTTTAGTCTCACTGCGGTCAACTTGGGAGTGTGTGTGTGTGTGTGTGTGTGTGTGTGTGTGTGTGTGTGTGTGTATGTGTACGTGTTTTGGTGTTCAGTTAGTTCACATTGGAGAGACCATTTTAGAACAGTATATGAAGCACTCTACTACCATCTTCTTCCTATCAGCTACAAAAGTGGTCTGACATTTTAAAAGCCAGACCTGTGGAGCTTGCATTAAGTACTGTGTTCTGTAGATAGTTAGGTAGGGGTTCTAGTCTCACTGTGGTCAACTGGTGGGTGTGTGTACATTCAAAATTCAGCATGTTGACAATTTTAGAATGGCATGTGAGTTCACAGTTATGTCACACACTCCTTTGGCATTTTCTTGTGACATTAATGATGTCATCCTGTATAAAGTGCACTTTGACATTATTCAAGTCAAAATCGTGATGCGGCAGTACAGTTAAATAGTGTGTTCTCTAGCTTCTGTAACTAGATATTTAAGGGTTCTAATCTGACAGCAGGCAACTTGAGTGTGTATACATTCAAATAATATTTTTGAGACAATTTTACACTGAGATGTGTCTCCACAACTATATTAGACACTCCTCCCAACATGTTCTTCTCAGCATACAGTGATGCTAGCATACTCCATAAAGTGCAATGTGACATCGATAAAGTCAGACATATGTGGTGGTGCTACCGTTACACTGTATGGAATTCAGCTTCTATACCTACACTGGAATAATGTTCAAAGCAGACAACAGTCTGCTGATGTGTGTGTGGGGCTGGTGGTACATTATGATCATTGTATGATCTTTTGAATCACTTTTCATTTCACTACCACTTAGGAGAACCCTTAATGTAGCCCCATGCATCCAACATCCCCATTTTTTTCCCTCTGGCCACATGACATTCTTCTTGCAGAGGAGTGGAAGATGTCCTCATATCAAAGATACATACGCACATCATGAAGCAGAGTCCTTCTGTGAGCCTCTGCAAGCCATCTCTAGACCACTGGATGTGTGATTGCTAATTTTCTCATGGGGTGATGCAAATTCACATATGGAGACAGGCACTATGTAATGCAATGAAACAAATACACACATACGCACATAGCCTTACTATCTTCCAGCATACAAATATATGGAGTTTGGTTTAAATGTTATAATAATATTTAAGATTTTATGTAATGTTGGCCATTAGCTTAATAATGTCCCATGACCCTATGAACATTTTTTATTTATTTATTTATTTATTGACATTTGTTACCCGGTTTAGTCCAGCTGGGATTTTGGCCCATTTTCAGTGGAGACCCGAGGAGAAAAGTTCCATGTACAGACAGTTTACAAACTAAAATAAAATAAACATTTACAGTAACAAAGGAATAAGAAATTGAGTTATACAATATTGTAAAGATACAAAGCCAAGTATGTGCACACATTGTGGTTGAAAATCAGCCCTCTACTGAACAGGGTTAAGATTATTTACATATTTACAAACATGAGTTTGAGCCAACAGATGTAATGTATACATCAGAAAGAGGTAACCTCCAGTACAGGGATTGCTATTGTGAGAAGTTGCTGAGCTGAGGTGAAATCAAGAGTGGAGAGGGGGGATCAAGTTGGGGCTTTACAAGAACAGATTTTGGAGTTGAGTAAGTGGAGTATGAGTTTTTCCTTAAAGTGGGCTGGGTGAATGGTGGAGCATATGTCTCTAGGAAGTTTGTTTCAAGTCTGGGCTATGGAGTATTTAGATAAGAGTTTGCCTACAGCTTTTTTGGTTGGTAGGTATGTAGTAGTTGCTGATTAGCGTTTATATCACGTTATCAAAAGATGAAAATAGCGAACGCTATTTCATTGGCCCCAAAACATCTAAACATGAAAATATCGAACATTCAGAACAGCGACTTTTTTTCCCATGGAAAAAATTTGCTGCTCCGAAACACATACATACAACACAAGCACATGAAACAAACAGCAACCACTCACATACACTTAAATTCCTACATCTAATGCTACACTAAACTAAACATACACTACTTTCTACCCACTTACCTTAACCCAAACCCTAACCCTAAGGTCCATCACCATCGCACACTCACCTAACCCACGCCCTAACCCTAACTCACTTAACCCGCCCCTAACCCTAACGTACAAACAATCGCACACTTACCTGAACCCAGCCTGTAACTTTCCACCACAGCACTAAGAATAGTGAAGCCACAGAAACGGCCAACCAAATTCTTTCCCAAGGAAAGAATTCGCTGTTCTGCAGCTTTGCTATTCTTAGCGTTCACTGAATAGTGTTCGATATTAGAACATTCAAAGTTTTAATACTTCGATGTTCTGATATAGACCCACTGATTAGAGGTATGGAGAGTACGAGAAGGAGTGTAGGTAGAAATGAAGGAAGAGAGAGAGCAGGACAAGATGACGGTTTGTAGAGAATGGAGTGTAACATCTGAAGTTGTGTTAGCAACAGTACATGGGGGAATTCCAGCCAATTTAGGGATTTAAGGGCTAGGCAGTGGTGTGTGCTATATGGAAAGTTAGTGATGAATCTAGCAATCATATGGTAAGTTTGTTGGAGTTTATTTGAGGTTGTGGTTTGAATGTTAGTGAACACTGGGGCAGCATAGAGAAGGGAGGGGAGTAGGAGAGCTTGAGCAAGGGAGAGTCTAGCATTTGGAGTTAGGAATTTTTTGTTACGATATAGTAGACCTAATTTTTGGTTTGTCTTTTTTATACATTGAAGAAGATGCATATTAAATTTGAGTTCATCGTCAATGATGACTCCTAGAAGTTTGGTGTGAGCATCAGGTTTAATAACTGTGTTATTAGAGGATGAGATAGAGAAGTAGGATTTGTGGTGGGACAGTGAGCAGGGAAGGAACAGTACGAGTTTGGTCTTTTTAGGGTTCAGGATGAGTAGGTTATCAGTTAGCCACTGTTCAGTAGATAAGAAGGTTTGTTGAGTAAGAGTATGAAGCTCGGGGATGTTATCAGTGATGGAGATGAGGGTTGAATCTTCGGCATATTGGATGAGGGAGAATAGTTTACTTTACAAGATGTGTGGAGATCGTTGGTGAAGATATTGAACAGAACAGGTCCCAGGATGGAGCCCTGGGGAACCCCTGAGCTCCATCCTAGGACCCGTTCTCAGGATGGAGCCCAGGGTTTCCCCAGGGCTCCATCCTGGACCCGTTCCAGGATGGAGCCCTAGGGAACCCCTGTTGGGACAGGTAAGAATGGAGAAGAGTAAGAGAGCCATTTAACAGACTGCTGCCTACTAGATAAGTAGCTTGAGAACCAGGTAAGGGTGGAGGATGACAGGCTGGGACTAGCATGTTTAGATAGTAGTAGCGGATGGGAGGCTGCATCAAACGTCTTAGAGAGGTCTAAGAAGAGACAAGAGATAAGTGTGTTGTTATCTACGGCCTCAGCAATGGTATGGGTAAAGGATAGGTGGGCTGTAGTTGTGCTGTGTTTGGGACGGAACCAATGTTGGATGGGTGTGAGAAGGTTGTGTTGGAGTAGGTATTTAAAGTTGTGAATTAATGCTTTTTTCGAGGATTTTAGAGAGGGGGGATAAGATAGCTATAAGACAGTAATTAGATGGGTCTGTAGAGTTACCACCTTTGTGTAGGGGAATGGTGAAAAATGATTTCCACAGGGTAGGTACAGTGGATTCCTGAATGGATTTCACATGTCCATGTTACTGTCATTGACATGTGCTATGTTGAAGTGTGTATGTGCAGTAGGCCTACAACAGGGTATTACAAGCTGTGATATAAGATAATGTATTGATGGCTGCTGCTGCCATTTCATTACATGTTCCTTCCATAACAGCTGTAGTAATATGCCTCTTGAGAATGTTTGACATGGGATGATACAATGCATATTGTTGGCTTAGAAAGGCATGTGTGTTTGTATTGGAGCAGATCAACATTCTAGGCAGTTCTCATTCAACCATCACAGTGACACTTGCAGTATGGTACAGGTGTACATGTGTCTACCTACCACCATTAAGTGTTCAGTGACATACATCAACATAAATTCCTACTGATTACATGGGCACATAAGTCTGTTTCATCCACTTGTTGTAATGCTAAGATATACACAAAATATCATGTCTTGATTCAGTTGCAACTGTGTGGAATTCATTGTATACATGATTGTTGTTGCTATTCTCAAGGATTATTGAGGTGATCACAAGCACCATTGTGTGAATGTCAGCATTTATGTCAGTAAATGCTCTGTTTGAGCCACAACCAACTCATTTGTTATTTGTCCTTATTTGGTATCAGGCCACTCAACACACAACTTTCCAATGAAAAGCATATAGGCATATGTTGTGCAATTGATGTAATTATGTGACATCGGTACAGTTGTATGACTGTGTAAACAGTACCAGTGTGTGGCATGTGATGCATAACTAATGTTGTATTTAAATAAGTGTGAGATGTTAAAGGGAATACACAACTAAGTGCAGAGCTGTTTGTGGATGCCACCAGTCATACTCAGCTGCAGAAAATAGACAATGTGCTAGCTGATAGTCTGACTCACACTTCACCTCCCTCCCACTGGCCATCAGCCAAAGTATACATGCAAACATTACTTAGTTTATCTTCTCAGGAGAGCAGTTCATCTGTGCACTCTCTAAGACAAACACACAAAATCAATGGGCCTTGACAACATCCCATGTTGCCTACAGTGTGACTTAAAACCTGACCTAGCAGACATAGTAGGATCCCCCACTTAAACACAGCCTGCTGACAGCCTATGTTCTTGCAGAAGGGTGTACAGCAACAGTCACTCATCTGGATGCGGGTATTAATATTACACAGTAAGATTGAACACCCTTTGTTAAGGGCCTTAAAGTAGCTATCAAGGGGCTGTCTGGTGGAAGTGGTAACTATCTTATATTCTGGGAAAGAGGAAGCATAGCTAGTAAATTGTGCCAGTCTTTCCCAGGTATGTGTGTGTGTGTGTGTGTGTGTGTGTGTGTGTGTGTGTGTGTGTGTGTGTGTGTGTGTGTGTAAATCAAATCTCAAAGAGTGTGTGTGTCAGCTACTTGGTCAGGGACACGAAGCACTGGTTAGACAGACAGACAGTTGGAGGACGTGGCTTGGAGCCCTGGCTAAGGACTCAACGCTATAGCTGTGCCAGTGGGGAGTCTTATTGGGGATCTGGTGAAAGCTAGAGGAACCAGCCTCGGAATGACTGTGGTCTCTGTGTGCTCTGAAGGGAATTGCACTTGATGCAGAGAGCTGCATCTGGAAGTACTGTGCGTGTACCTGTTATCCACACACTTGAAGCCAGCACTGTTGAGGTGGCTACTTCAGGGAGGGAGCTACCCTGTAGCAGTGAGACTGAAAGTGAGCCACAGCTGCAGGTGGGTGCTGATGTCAGAGGATACCAGACTTCATGTGGAAGAGGAGTTGGGAAGGGTTACAAAGAAAAAGTTGAGAGAGGCTCAGCTCTCAGACCCCACATTACAAGGCTTGAGTGAGGTAGCTAGGTGCTTGATTATACTGGAGCAAAAGGTTACTGTATAGAGAATGCACCCCTAAGGGAGGGCTAGAGGGTGCTAAAATATAGCAATTGGTAGTACCCACCATCTACCATCTGGCACTTTTAGCCATAGCCCATGACATTCCCTTTGCATTTCATATGGGCATAAAGAGTACCAAGAGACATATTATGCAGAACTTTTATTGGCCTGGGATTGCAAGGGATGTAACAGGGTACTGCAGGACCTGTGATCAGTTTCAAAAAGTAGGCGAGGCAGGAGACAAGGTCAAAGCTCCTTTGATGCCTTTGCCTGTGATTAAGGAGCCATTTCAGAGGGTAGCTATGGATATTGTTGGGCCTCTGAGTATCCCAAGTTCCACAGGGAAGAATTATATCCTAGTGGTAGTAGATTATGTTACCAAGTACTCTAAAGCGGTGGCTCTGTACTTCATTGAGGCAGAAAAAGTGGCAAATGCTTTGTTAGAGATTTTCAGTAGGGTGGGTTTCCCAAAAGAAACCCTGACTGACTGACAGAGGTGCCAATTTCATTTCAGACCTGCTGGCTTGTCTTGGATGCACTGTGCAGTGAAGCAACTAAAGATCTCCACCTACCATCCCCCAGACAAATGGTCTTGTAGATGAACAAAATTCATGATTATTTTCTTTATGAAAGCAAATACGCAAGCTAATTATAATTTAGACAGCACATACCTATGAGCAGACCAAGTGGTACATGTCCTGGGTACTTATGTAGATAGCAAGCAGAACATCTACCAGTATGTCACCACAGTGGTGACAAATCCCTTGAATATAGCACAACTCCTGAGTAGGGGCAAGACATCCACATCAGAGGACATTATAGTCCCATTGTTCTCAGCCCTCATCATGCCGATGATTGAGTACAATAACCCTTTTGCATGTAACTCACCATACATCTTCCACGGATGATTTACTCAAATGTATCACTACTGCCACAGTGAGTTCTCACACTTCTTATGGGCCATACATAAATAGTCAATGTGATGCATATCCATTACGAGTTGACAGTGCAGACTTCCCTTTTAGGTGTTATACAAGATGGATGTGTGGTATGTGTTCCTGTGATGCACCCAGTAAATACATAGCTCATTAACAACATTGGCGACATGGGTTACATTCTTGCAAGTGTGGATTGTGGCATACATATGTCATGCAAACCTCTCAACTAGCCAGGATTGCTTGTAATTTACACTACAGGTGTAACAGTGTCCCTCTTGACACATCCAAAAAGTGGTCATTTTTGAGGAAGATGTCCTTGATTCCCATTATAGGTTACTGAGAAATCATTACAGTTGTACAAGTGTGTTCATGCAGAACTGATGTAATAACTCACAATCACATATTTTATGTCAGTGACACAATTAATAGTGGTATTACTCTGATATTGTCCATGACTGTGTGTGCTTCTGTCTACTGTTGTCCATCAGCCTGTTGCTATGTGTCCAGATTGGATGAGACCTATGCTGACATTACATTCATATTCAAGCAACTATTTTTGCACATTTTCACAATATGCACATAAGCCCTATTGTATATATGATCCTTGATAAATGTCTTCTCCAGTGATCATGTCAGGGTGGTTATATCACAACCAATCATCTCCACTGATATGTGATCATGTGTAAGTCACATAATACACGATAACTGTGTGATGACATGAATATACACACATAGAAGATGTAAACAGCAGTACGTACTGTATTATGGACATATGTGATTACTGTTCAAGCTACAACTGACTTGTCTTTGTGGTGTATGTACATTGACATGCACTTCTATGGTGTACACTACCATGTTTCGCTTGTCCTCTTCACCTTTCTTCATTCCTACCATTCATGTCTGTGGTCTTTTTCAATACACACACTTCTCCAGACTAATGTATTTATAATGCAGTCTATATATCCTTCATGATCAGCACCAAAACCTTTTTCAGTATGCCTAAAACATGACTGTACTGTACTTTGCACTGACTGCACTTGCTTATAATGTGTTAGAAAAGTATTCATTGTCTTAAATTACACCCTGGTAGTCACTGTGGTTGTCCGTGCAATCTTGCAGAACAAGCTTGCTCTTAATTAAACTTGTCTGCCTGTCTGAATGTGTTTGTGCTGGTTTAAATGGTTTCCTGGCCAGTAACACTGCTGTCAGCCACGGACCAGTACTTGCATCCATGTAAGCATGATGAGCGGCATGCATATGCAATTAGCATTGCTTCTCATTGTGATAACATGTAAACTCTATGTAGGCTTCATGCTAAGCCTACACAGAGTTTATTGGATCCCCAGGTACTTCTTCTATCAAAAGGTACTGTGTGTTCCCCTCTTCTAATTCATTATTTTGTAGCTGCTTTTCTCATTGGATAGCTTTAAATAGGCATTTAGTCAAGTGTGTGTTTGTGTGACATTTGCACATCATGGCTTTGAACAGAGTATTTTGCTTTCCTTTACTGCGATAGTTATAAAGAGCTAGTATTTATTTTATTGTTTGACTCTTTGCCAGCTATTTTTGGACTGGTTTAGAAATCTATGCGGCATTCAGGTGATACATTTAAGTTGGTTTTGTCAGAGCTTAAATAGAAAATAAAAGTCTTTATCAGCAACAATCTGATCTTTAAAAAAATTGTTGAAAAAAATATTTGACCTGTTAATTTTATGGTATACTTTAAACTGATTTTATTGCATACAATTGAACAATTCCAGGTCCGTTATCCAATATGAATAACTGTCCCATGCATCTTGTATCTCTGAATTTTCAAAGTTTAAATTTATAACTTTATAATTTACTTCTTTTGACTTTTGGACCCTTATAAATCTCATTTTGTGCTATTGCAAAAGCCTGTTTTGTCAGATACCCAATTTTAGTTTTATTTAAAAAGTGATGCAAGTTTTGCAGCACACTTTGTTCCCATTGTAGTGGAGGAGGTGTTGTATTTCACATACATCAGACTAATTTAAAATTATATCTTCCAACAGAATGTAATGAGATATAAGGTGGCCCACACATGATCTTAACATCCCAAAGATTTTCTAATTATTTTCAGAGATCAATATAATGATTATTTTTTTTACTACATATTGCTCCTACCACTTAGGTTATCAAAACACACTTAAGTATACTAATGAGTTTATAAGGCTAAACAAACATGCAGGAAAGGAATCCGTAGTTGAACGGATGGTAACAAATAATCCCATCTTAGTGCTGAATGTATTGGCAAATCATGCAGACTTTAATGTTCATTACCCAGTATACTTATGTTTAAATGAAAAACATAAGGGTATTTCTTTTGGTTTTAAATGAAGAAACATAAGTGGCGCAATTAACTTGCCACTGAAAGCTCAAATAACAGTAAGGAGAACTAGCAGCTCTCACTTCTCCCCCTGAAAGCTAATTCCTGCAAATTCTGCTGCATGACAAGAAAGCGACCCCTCCAGCAGTGTGATTAACTTGGCAATGAAAGCTCAATGTATGTCTCCTTCCACTGCATTCCCACTTTAAGTGTATCATAGCATTGTTTTTTTTTTTTTTTAACTGTAGTGTAAACTTGTTTGCGGCCTGCAACTAGTTTTGGGTGCCTTATTCTCCTCCCATCCTCACTGAATCCCCCCTTTAGTCCAACTCCCAATACTTTCATCTCCTCCCTAGTTGCTACAGCTCTCATGCACCTAACCTAACCTTGGACCTGGTGCATGGACTTTGTGGACACTCCTCACTTTTCTCAATAGCTTCTCTGTAAATCCTTTCTTTTACTCTAACCTTTCTCTTACTGCCTCCTTAGCTTATCTCCTCTCCCCCACACTTGCACTCACCTTGGTAAACACAGCACTCTCTGAGCTTACTTCTTCCTCTTTCGGCTTTTCCCAGTTAGGGGTCGCCACAGTGGATCACCTGTCTGCTCATGACTGGCAGTGGAGTTTTACGGTGTCGACTTGCCAGCCTGGAGCACAACCTTCCACGGAAGGCACTCACACGCACACACTCATGCCTAGGCCCAATTAAGAGTGTCCAATCCACCTACAGCATGTCTTTGTTATCCAATTCTTGCGGCTCTGCCCCCACTATTACCTCTGCTGCTTCTCCTCCTACCCCTCTCCCTTCCCTCCTCTCCCTCCCTGTTTTTCACCTGAATCTGTTTAGACCCCTGATAGCCACTGGGCCATTTTTAAAATCATTACTGACTTTATACCCCTATACAGCTCTGGTCCCTCTGAGAATTAGTGTGTTCGCCACCCAAGTTATACTGTTTTGATTTCTGCTATTATCGTATCTTGTGTAACTTGTTTTCTTTCTATCTGCTCAATGGTTTCCTTTGATTATTTTCTACTCTAATTGTCATATGTAGTGTGCAACAGCTGTGTCAATAGTACCGCACTCAGTTATAATTCCCAGGATATGGGTTTACAGCGGTAGGCAGTGATACAATATCCCATCTGGAACAACTACTGTAGCAATGCCTCTAATTGCTGCTAATATGAAGCTCTGAGCTGTGGCTAACTGGATTATTCTTCCTCTGCTCAGTTAGCTAGTATATTAGCCGAAAACTAGCAAGCGTATTAACCTGAAACCAAGGCTTCCATCTTCCTAGTGTTTTTAATGTATTCCCGATACCCTCCAGTGCATTACTGACTGCTGCTGCATCCAATTTCTGGAGGGTCTACTAAGGAGCTAAACTGTATAGTTTTTCTTGGGTATAGTGAGATACTAGCTCTTGATTCTCATGGCATTTCTCACCAGTAACCACCCTATATGCTTCAACTGCCCCTGTATAGTGCTTTAATTCACACAAAGCTATGAAGATCCCACTGACTTGTTTCCTAAGCAGTATCACATCCTACTAAATTTAATTGTGGAAAATTGTTGTTATACCATCTTAGTCACTCCAACTCCACTCTGAGATTATACTGCCTCATCATCATATTGCTTTCTCTGAATGTTATACCTATGGAATACAAGTTTAATTATTGTAATTGATGATTGTGTTAATGTGCAAGCAAACAATTTTAGAGTGTAATTAAGGAATTATCTGTCTCAGTCTCTAAAAACACTTGTGTTACGCTACCTCTCTTTTCTCTTCCTCGATACTAATTCTCTACCTACTAACCCTGTGGCTTCCATTCAGGTCTGCACTACTCTTCTATTTTCTCTCTCCCTCTCTACAGCTCTGCTTTAATTATCGCTACTGCCTACCCTTTGCCTTGTATCTTATATTCTGCTCCTTCTCTCCTTAGCTCTCTCCTACTACTACCTATCTATTCTCTACCTGCTGGAAACTATCATCACTTTATTCTCTTTATTTTACAGTGATAGTAAAGAGAACTAGCATCTCTCACCCCCCCAGAAAGCTAATTCTTGAAAATCCTGCTGCAAGACAACAAAGTGACCCCTCCAGCTGTGGGATTAACTTGCCAATGAAAGCTCAACATAGATTCATAGGTTGGTACTAGGCTATCGGCCCTAGGGCCTATACAAGCCTAGCCATAACAATTCCCTGGCTATTTCTTCCCACAGTATTTACTTCCCTGGACCCCTGTCCAGCAGGGTGACTGCCATGATCCCCAGGGTGGATTTCCTATCTCCCATCCAATCAAGGTTCCTTTTGCAGAGGGCCAAGGAGGTGCTCTTCTTGACATGTATGGGCAGTGTATTCCAGAGTCTGGGGAGTCTCTGGGTTAGGAACCTATCCCTCCAGCATGTTTTGTTCATTGTAATGACAAGGTTTAGATCCCTGGAGCATGTCTCTCTGAGGGATTGGGATTTCTTTAAGTATAGCATGTCCAATAGCTCTGGGTTTGACATGGCCTTGTATGTTAAACAGAGATTGCCTCTGAGTAGATGATATGCAACAAAGTATAGGTGGAGTTTTTTTAAACGATCAGCATAGGGCATCTGCTTTAGACCTGTGATTCTTTTAGTGAGGTATTTCTGCGGCCTTTCCAGTTGTTGCAGATATCTTGAGAGGTACATACCAAATGGGGCATTGTATTCTGTAATGGGTCTAATGGGGGAGGAGTACAGTGGGAAAATGACCTTTTTTCTGGATGAAAAGCCCTTAGTGATGAGGTGTGCTACATAGAAGGATTTCCTGACTGTTGTGGCGATGTGGTCATCAAAGGTGAGACCACTGTCCACCTGTGTCCCCAAGTCTCTTATCACACTTTCGGTGTTTAGTGTACTGCCACCTATGTGGTAAATCATCTCCTTCCACTGCACTTTCACTTCAGTGTGTCGTAGCATTGTTCTTTTTTGTTTTACTGTAGTGTAAACTTGTTTGTGGAGTGCACACTAGTCTCGGGTGCCTTATGCTTCTCCCATCCCCCCAAAATCCCCCCTCTAGTCCAACTCCCAATACTTTCATCTCTTCCCTAGTTGATACAGCTCTCCTGCACCTAACCTAAACTTGGACCTGGTGCATAGACTTTAATGACACTCTCACGCCTCTCAATAGCTTCTCTATAATTCCTATCTTTTATTCTAATCTTTCTCTTACTGCCACCTTAGCTTATCTCCTCTCGCCACACTTGCACTCACCTTGGTAAACATAGCACTCCCTGGGCTCACTGATAATTTTCCTATCCTGTGATTCACTTCTCATGTCTCTGCCCACTCCATTCACACTTGCTACACTCGGGCTCACTCTGCTCTCCTACCCTACCCCCATTCCCACCCACCCCTGAATCAACTACCTTTATAGCTAACCCTCTCTACCCCACTGCTTTTAGAGCTCCCCTTCCTTAAACTACACCCTATCAAATCTCACCCTTCATATTCTGTCCCTTTCTACCTTTCTACATGCCCTACATCACTCCTCCCTCTACTCTCACTATGCCCATCCCCCCTCCAATGTAGTGATCCTATATACCTTCCCTCAGTCTAACTGTTACCACCCTCTTAAATACTCCTCCCCTCCAATATATTCCTCTCTTTCTTCTCATCCTTTCTTCTTCTACTCCTATCCAACCTCTCCTCATATCACACCCAGTTAAACCTACATCCTAATGCTCCCACCTCCTCACATTACACAATACTCACAGATTACCACTACTTCTCTCCTATAACACACACACTCTTCTGCAGTGGTGAATTCACTCTCCACAAAAGCAAATTACCTCCAAAGATATTTCCACATCTCAAAATCAAACAGAAAGTCCTCTTATCCAACCCCACAAAATCATTTCTCCACTACCCTTGCAACATCCTTCAACTCTTGGATGACATTCACCTCAACCCTGGGCCACACTTTAACTCTTCTTCTCCTAAACAAATGCTCTTGCAGGTTTCTAACCCTACTCCCAAACATCTCCCCTTTTACTCTATCAACATCCACAGCATTCTTAACAAAATAACCATATTCCACTCTTGGATAGCCCAATATTCCCCCAACATAGCAACTCTCTGAAACATGACTCAAACCACATAACTCAGACAATGAATTTCTCCCCATTCCACCCCGGTTATAACATTCTATTCCTTAATAGAACTCATGAAAAAATGTGGAGGCATTGCCATTATGTACTCATACCTCCTAACCCTATCCCCCCTGACCAACCCTTCTCCCTCTTTTTACCTAGCCAAACTCACCATTGCCAACTGCAAACTTAACAACCATAAAACCCTAACCATAGTCACCACCTACATACCCCCTGGAGAGAACATACCCTTATAAGAACACATTCTACACTGGATGTCCAACAATATAACTAAAGAAACTATAATAATAGGCAATGTTAACATCAGCTAGCTTCCCCTCATTTCTAACTCCCCTACCTCCAGTATAAACCTATATGTCTACACACAGCTTATCTCTTCTCCCACTTTTTTCATAAACCCACTAATATCAGTTATATCCTTGACTGGATTCTTGTCTCCAACTCTAACCTCTATCACCACCCTGAATCCCTACCAGACTTCATTAATGACCTCTCCCCCTATATGCGTCCAGAGATTCTCCCCCCACCTGTCTAGACCTCATAAATTTAACGTATGCTGAAAATTAACCAACTTCAACCCTGATGCATTCAACAATTCTCTCACCGCTATAGACTGGTCCTTCCTCACATCTCTATCTCTAGATGAAACTGTTCTCCAGTTCAACTCTATCTTCCTAAACACAATGGACTCCCTTGCCCTTCCCAGAACTGTCAGGGTCAAATCATTTTGTTCTCCATGGCTTACCAACTTTACTCGGTTCCTTATCCAAAACAGAGATTCTGCCTGGAAACTCTGGACTAAGACCAAATCTCCCACACACTACCAAAAATATAGGGAACTCTGAAATCTAACCACAAACATATTAACATCAATAAAAAGAACTTCTACTTCTCACCCCAAACTACAGAACCCAGAAACCCTAAAAAACATCTGGAATACTGTCAACCAAATTATCCATCCAGCAAATACTTCAACTCCCAACCCCCTGCTTCAATAACATTTCAATTCATACTTCATAGATACAATCAGCAAACTTACGCAAAATTCCCACCCAACCAACCCCACACCTCCCACCACCCCCTACTACAAAACAAAATCCCAGTCCAACCAACTACAGTAAAAAAATTCTTCTCAAACTTAAACCATGTTCCCCATCAGCTGACACCCTGCCATCTGTCTTCCTAAAGGCTGCTGCTTACTCCATATCATATCCTGTCTCCATCCTCATTAACCGCTCAATCAGTGAATCCACTGTCCCTACTCTCTGCAAAAAATTCCACACCATACCAATCCATAAAGGTGGAAATTCTGTACAGCTCTCAAGTCCACTGCCATACTCTCTCCCCTCTCCAAAATTCTCGAGGACTGTGTTCATAAACAAATCTTGGCTTATCTTACACAAGAAAACCTGATCACCCCTACCCAGCACGGCTTCTGCTCCCACCACAGCACCACTACTGCACGTATTCCATCTCCCTAGCCAGAGATAATAATAAACTAGTGTCCTGCATCTTCTTAGATCTTTCCAAAGCCTTTGACACTGTCTCTCACCCCACCCTCCTCTCCAAAAATCTCTCAACTCAACCTCTCTTCAGCTACTATCTCCTGGTTCAACAGCCACCTCACTAACAGACAGCAATCCATAAAATGGCTCTCTGCTCTATCTCCTTTTCTCCCTATCAAAATGGGCATCCCACAAGGCTCAATTTTAGACCCCTAATTTTTAACATCTTTACTAACCAACTTCATACATCCTGTCATCAGTCATCCCTCATCCAGTCCGCAGACAACTCCAAAATCATCTCTATTGCTGACAACCCCTCCGACCTGCTAACCCCAACACAAACATCCTTCAGTCTCACTGAAACATGGCTTACTAACAACCAACTCATACTTAACCCTAAAAAGACAAAACATCTTCTCTTTTTCTCAAAATCACTTTAACATCTTAAATCCTCATTTGCCATCTCTTCCCCTTAACAACACCACTATCATAGCTGAAAGCCACACTAAGCTCCTTAGGGCAATAACAGATGACCAACTTAAAGTTGACCTTCATGTACTTCACAGTATCAAGAAATCCCACCAAAAGCTTGGCCTACTGTATAGAAACAAAAGGTTCCTCACACCCAACTCTAAGATCTCACTTGCCCAAGTATACCTTCTTCCTAATTTCTTCTACAGCTCCAAAATCTTTTACAGTCCTCACTACTTTCCAAACTTAAAACCACCTACAACAAAGTTGCTAGATTTGCATCTAATCTGCCCTCCAGATCTCACCACTGTCACTCCCTCCAGATACTCAGCTGTCTAGAGTTTCCTAACCAACTGTTATTTATACAACCTCTCATTATCCATTCTATCCTGAATAAGCCCTCTTCATGCCCTAGCATCTCCTCACTTGTCTCTCACTATAAGCCCCCATGATCCTACATATGTTCAGACCAATGTCTATTACAGATTCACAAACCTAAAAAAATCTATTGGACAGAATCTCTACAGCTACTTTTCTGCTCTTTCATGGAACATGTTTCCCATGTCTCTCAGATATATTACCCATATCCATGAAATCAAGAAAACTCTCAAAGGGTACCTTAACAGCACCTGGACCTGTCACTGTAATCATCCCACCTGAACCCATCCCTTTCTCCTTTACTTTTCTCTCTATTCCTCCCTTCTCTACTACTAACTCACTATCAAATTACATTGAATTGTACAAATGTCAGTTGATGAAAACCCAGTGTGTCTTTTGCTAGTGTTCAGTTATTACCGAATTCTATACTTACTACTCACGGTAAATCTCTTGGATGCTGATTATCTTCACTTATAATGTTATAGACATTTGCGAAATTGTTTTATTGTATATTTTTTTACTGTATTTTACTTCAATCTTATATTTTTTCTTGCTTTGTTGTACTGTGAAGCCTCTTGGACTTCCACTCAATTGTTTAATTGAATATTTTTTACTATGCTCTACTTCAATCTTGTCATTTTTCTTGCTAAGTTGTAATGTGGAGCTTTTATCCCCGAGCCTCCTCTGAAAAAGGGCTCTTGCTCAATCAGACTATCCTGGTCAACAAATGTCAAGTAATAAATAAATAAATAAATACTGAACATACTCCTTTTGATCTAGTTAATAGTGAAGTTAATACAATTAAAGTCCAAGCTTTATTAGGCTCAAACCAAAAAGAAAAGTTAAGAGTTAAGAAAAATAATAACTGTTAAATTACCAAACTGGGTTTAAAATGCATTAGATTGACAAACACATTTTGGGTAAATTAACTGTATATGAGGGCTACATTTGATCAGGAGCAGTATCTTACAGCAAGGAACCATTTGTAGAAATAATTTTCTAAATGAAAATTGTTGTTATAACTATTAACAGCTGTACACATGTAAATCCAGTACTATGTTTTCGTAGGGGAAGATTAGCAATTTAGCAGGAAGATCTATATTGGGTAGTACTGCTCAGTAAACCTGCATGGATGGTCAGTTTGTTAAACGGATACTTCTTTTCGTTTGGAAACATCACCTCTCCCATGGCAGACAATGTCTAGGTTAGTCTTGGCTTATTTTTATTATTTATTAGTAAACTTAAGCAGCATACTGCTTTACTTAATTCCAACATTCTTGTTGGACAGTTAGCACTTTTTCAGAAGAGAGAAAAATTATACATGCTCATAAGAAAGATGGTAGAGAACATAAGAACACTACAGGTCTATGTTCGTGCAGTACTCAAGTTTCTACAGCACCTTGTCCAGTCAAAGCTGATTGCTTTATCAGAACCCAATTTTGTCTCCTATGCAAAATGCTTATAGAAAGAGGCATGGAACACACTGTTTTAATTGATAACATGGATGAAAGCAAGACACCATTTAGTATGCTTTTGATGTTGATCTGTATATGGCACATTTTGATATAATTAAAATGCTGTGTGGCCTTTGTGGTTCTGGCACCTTAATTAGGTAGGAGCTGTGTGAGATGCCACATGCCTCAATTTCTTTTCAGTTCTGAATAAGCTACCCACAGTTAGTCATTCAGCTGATATTTGATTTTATACTGAAGAAGGGAAGTCTTGGTTATTTCAAGATATCATAGTGTATACTGTAAAGGAAGGATGAAGCACAACAAAGCAAAACAGGATTGAATGAAGCAGATGATGCCAAGGGATCAAGAACAGATTTTGAGTCTTTAGAGAAATACAGCAAAGGACAGAAGGGAAAGGATTAGGGGAACAGTATTAGTGTAATAACTGTATGGAAGGGCATGTATGAGACTCGGTCATGCTGAATAAGAAAGACGTAAAGGGCAAAGGACAAACCATGAGAAGTAGATATGCAAACAGTAGGAATATATGGGAAGGCTGTCACAACAGGTGAATGAGGAAGTTCTGTAAAAAAGTAGAAATATTAGAAAAGAACTAGAGGCAAAGGGGAGGAGGACTGAGACATTTTATTAAATACTGAAAGAAAAAATGTTACGAGTAAATCAAAGGCAAACAATGAGGTGACTAATAATCAGTTTATCAGATATTCAAAAGAATAATACAGTTATATAACAGTTATAAAAAAGAAGTTATGTACTCACCATAACGTTCCATCTGAGTAGTTATACTTCATTTTTCTGCAACCTGTGGGTATACGGATCCGTATCGGATCCGAGCCGGCAACTTTTTTTCTAGCATCTGCTCCAAGCTCTGAGCTCCTCCCCTTACCCATAATGCCCTACCATCTCCTATCTTCCCTCAGATCAAGTTTGCTGCAACTAACAATATATATGCAACTCAACCCAATAACCAACCTGAAAGCAGGATAAGGTCCAGGGGATGGAGGGAGGGAATGTTGCAGAAAAATGAAGTATAACTACTCAGATGGAACATTATGGTGAGTACATAACTTCTTTATCTGAAGTAGTTAACTTAATTTTATCTGCAACCTGTGGGACAAAGTCCCCAGCTACTCCGATCCTGGGAAGCCCTTATGGAAGGATATTCCTGAGCACCGCAGAGCCAAAGGATGCTCTACCCCTCGATATCAGATCCAATTTGTAATGGGAAATGAAGGTATGTGAATTGGCCCATGTCGCTGCTGCACAAATATCGTCCAAAGGTACCCTGGACCAAAAAGCAGCAAAAGACGCCATGGACCTGGTACAGTGAGCCTTAACTATACCAGGAGAAGATAAACCTTTTGCTTTGTAGGCATGTGAAATACAAAGAGTGATCCATCTGGCCAAGGAAACTTTAGAAATAGCTTTTCCCATAAATGCTTTGGAAAAGGAAACAAACAGTTGGTCAGTCTTGTGGAAAGACTTCGTTCTATGAAGATAAAAACAAAGTTGTCTATGAACATCCAACAAATGGAGTTTGTATTCACCTTTATTTTGAAAGTTGGGAAAGAAAATGGGCAGATTAATGGACTGGTTTATGTTTGCTTCAGATGCCACTTTAGGTAAGAAGAAAGGGTTAGTACGGAGGGAAACCCTATCCTTATGGAAGACCAAATACGGAGGCATGGCAGACAGAGCTTGAAGCTCAGAAACTCTCCTAGCCGATGTGATGGCGACTAGGAAAGCTGTCTTCCAGGACAAAAATTTTAAGTCCACCGAAGCTGTGGGTTCAAAAGGAGGGGCTACCAATGCCTGTAAAACAAAAGTAAGATCCCAAGGAGGTACAGAATCCTTGACAGGGGGCCACAGCAGAAACGTACCTTTAAGAAAAGCCTTACACAGCCTAGAGGAGGCTAAGACCATGTTGTCTTCACCAACGTGAAAACTGGAAATGGCTGCCAATTGTACTTTCACTGTGGAGGAACTAGCTCCTTGCTGAAAGATACCAGACAGGAAGTCCAACACCGCTGGAACAGGAGCTGTAAAGGGATCTATTTCTCTCTGTGAAGCCCAAATGGAAAAATGCTTCAATTTACTGCAATATAGTTTCCTAGTGGAGTCTTTAAGAGAGGCCACTAGAGTAGATTTTACCTGGGATGAAAGACAGGGAGTCCTGGCGATTAACGGAATTGGAGCAACCAAGCTGTTAGCTTGAGGCTGCCCAGATTGGGTGGACGTGTCCCCGACGGATGGTAAATTAGATACGGGCAGGGAGCCAGAACCCACGGGGGAGCTAATAGATGAGACCAAAGGAATGGGAACCAAACCTGATGAGGCCAGAATGGGACAATGAGGATCACTTTGCACCGTAGTTGGCAAGCTTTCTGAAGAAACTTCGGAATGAGAGGTAAAGGTGGATAAGCATACAGAAGCCTGGGGGGGCAAACATGGACTGCAGCGTCTCTGGGGACTTCCCCTGGTGAGGGAATCAGAGCGAAGAACTCACTGCACTTCGAGTTGGAAGGAGATGTGAAGAGATCGCAGCAAGGCTGACCCCATGCCAGGAAAATCTCCTCCGCTACTGATTGTTTCAGAGACCACTCGTAAGGCATCAGAATGGCCCGGCTCAATCTGTCCGCTAAAAAGTTGGAGCACCCCGGGATGTGCACTGCTATCAGACACCGACCGGTGGAAATCGCCCATTCCCACACTCTCATGGCCTCGTGACATAGAGGGTAGGATCTGGTTTCCCCCTGCCTGTTGATATACCAGATGACCGACATGTTGTCTGACTGAATTGCAATCAATCCGAGAGGGAGGACTATGTGAAAGGCTTCCAACGCTAAAAGCACTGCCCTCATCTCTAGAACATTTATGTGCAAACTGGTCTCTGTCTGGGACCACGTGCCTTGGACTGTCCTTCCCAAACAGTGTCCCCCCGACCCGAGTTGGGAGGCGTCAGTGGTCACTGTGGTTTGGACTGAGGGTGATGCAAATGGGCGTCCTTTTGATATCTCCGGTGAAGTTAACCACCAAAGAAGAGATGTCCTGCAGACGTGACTGATCTTGATCGGAAATTCCATGGTTAGGTCTAGCCAAGACCACTGGACAGCCAGAGTCCATTGAAGAACCCGCATGTGAAGGCATGCATACGGGAGAATAGATATGGCGGCAGCCATGGAGCCCAGAGCCCGGAGAACCTCGCTCACCTTTGAAGACTGGGAGTTCACTATCTGAGCTATGTGGTCCCTGAGATGTAGAATCCTGTCTGGAGTTAGGAATACCTTCATCTGCAAAGTGTCTAACAGTGCCACAATGAAGTCTAGAATTTGCACTGGTTGCAAATGGGATTTGTGAACACGGACTGTAATTCCCAGTAGGTCTGCTAACCGAATGAAATAATCTCGGGCCAGACACAAGTGATGCTTGTTGTGCACAGCGAAGAGCCAGTCGTCCAGGTAAGGAAACACCTGAATACCCTGAAGCCTCAGGTGGGCCGCTACAACTGCCATTACCTTGGTGAACACCCTGGGGGCTGTGGTGAGACCAAAGGGTAGGGCCCTGAACTGAAAGTGACTGGCTCCCAGCCGGAAGCACAGAAACCTCCTGGAGCTTCTGTGTATTTTGATGTGGTAGTAAGCATCCTGAAGGTCTAACGAGCACATCCAGTCGCACTCTCGGAGATAAGGTAGAATGGACTGTAGGGTGACCATCCGGAATTTCTGTTTTGCTACCGACAGGTTTAATGTTGACAGGTCTAGAATGGGCCTGAGGTCCCCCGTCTTTTGTGGCACCAAAAAGAACCTTGAGTAGATGCCTAATCCAGACTGATCGGGGGGACTTTTTCGATGGCTCGTTTGAGAAGCAGCTTTGAAATCTCTAGAGCTGCGGCCTCCTTGTTCATAGGTGGAATGTCCGGGAGGTGTTTTGTAAAGTTTGGAGGGGCAATGAAAGGAATAGAGTAACCTCTGGATATTATCTGAAGAACCCAGCGATCTGTCGTAATGGACTCCCATGCCGCCGGGTGTAAGGATAATCATCCCCTGACTGCCTCCAGAGTAGGACAGTCGGGCAACCCCTCAGGGCTGCTGACTGGGTCTATCAGGAAAAGGGTTCCCTAGACCCGAAATTCCCGGGACCCCCTCTACCTCTGGGTCAGCGTCGATCCTGTCCCCCTCTGCCTCTGGGGGAATAGCTGTGCTGAGAATCCCGGGAAAACTGAGATTTTTGGAACCACATCTTCTTCTGCCCTCTTTGACTCCTAGAAAATGACCGCTGAGGGTTAGAGAAGCGGACTCCAACGGCAGACAAAGTCTTCCCATCCTTTTCACTCTGGACAAGTGTGTCACATACTGTCTTCCCAAAGAGGGAAGAGCCGTCGTAGGGAGTGTTGATAAATGACACCTTAAAAAGGTCTGCGAACTGACACAATATGAGCCAGACATGACGCCTCATGGCTATGCCTGTCCCAGCCGCTCTAGCTGCTCCTTCCGTGGCATGGGAAAGTAGCCGCATAGATGTATTTGAGACTGACTTCAGACTAGACATTTTCGCAGAGAACAACTGTCTGTCCTGCAGCGATAAAGACTCTGTGGGTGACTCAGCAAATTCCGAAGCAAGGTCTCGCTGAAGTCGAATCACATGTGCCAAATAATTCAGCGCATGGATAGAAAAAGTCGCTGAAGAGTATACGCGCTTCCCAAACCTATCCACTGACCTGGACTCCTTGTCTGGAGGGTGGACTAAGGAACTCTCCTGTGCTAGTTCCTTGTTTGTGGCCGCTACGACCAACATAACATCAACTGGGGCTCCTTTCGACCAGGGTTGTTTATTAGAAGAAGGAGATAAAACCTTGTCAGGACGTTTGGGGATGGGCTCTACGGTGTCGGGCTCCTTCCATGCCCTCATGCTGATGAGGTCCACCAAGGGGTCTGCTGGTGGGGACACCCAGGAAGTAGATGGGCCCATGCCAAAGGCCTCCAGGAACAATGACTCATCCCCAGAAGGTTTTTGGGGCTGACCAACCTCCCCTCTGGCAGAGGATTTCCATAATTTCTCCGAAGGAGACGTCTTCGGGAGGTGACCTGGGGGAACCTTATCCTTCATCTAAGTCAGTGGTAAGGGACTCGGGGGAGTCCAAGTGCCTCCTTTTGCACTTGCGCTTGCGGTGGCCCTCTTCAGTGGGACTTTCAGAAGGGAATCCACGAGCCGTAGGGGTTTCCTCGGGGAAAATGACCTGGGGATCCTCTGGCATGGGCTGTCCCTAAGACAGGATGAAGGGAGTTATTGCCAAATCCAGGGAGGCCTGGGTGGTATCCGAGGGAATGGGCTGGGGTCTCAATCCCTGGGAGAGAACCCTCTCCACCACTTCAAAGGCCGAGGAAGAAGTCCTCTCTGGATCCGAAGTGGGGACCGGAGCCGAAGACAGGGTAGCCTGAGGTCCGACGGAACGGGTCGGGTCAAAAGAGTCGGAGCCAAAGAATCCATTCTCCCGGGTCCGACTCCCTGTCCGCGGATCCGAGGAACTCAAGGTAACAGCTGGAGTCGAGGTTGGAGGAACTGTCGGTGCTGAGCTACCAGTTCCGAAGAACCTCGGATCCAAGAGCCCTGAAGCCGAAGCACGAATCGGGGAAGGAGAGATGGGGCGGAAAAGAGGCATGGAGGTCGCCCATCCAAAGGGAGAGGGACCTGGCAAGACTCCCATCTGAATTTGGGTCTGAAGAAATCTCCGCATCATCCTGTCCATATCCATGTCCGATAAGCTCCGAGTCGACCTCGAAGAGGCCACTGACTCGGATCTGGCTGGTCTGTGCAGAGGGCTGGAGGGCCTCGGGTCCGAATGTTCCAACGGCTCCGGTGAGAAACACGGTGACCGGAGCCAAGGAGAAACAGGCCTCATGGTCTTGGATGGAGGGCTGAGAAAGAGCTTCCTGTCTGGGAATCTCTTGCGATGCCTGTCTTTCTTTTTCTCCCTTTCTTCTCCGCGTCTTTCCTTTTCCTTCTCTTTTTCTTTATCTTTGTCAGACTCGCTGACTGAAGATCTGTCCTTAGTGGACCCTTCGCCAGACAAAGAGGGAGGTTGAGTCCCTGTCTGGGGAGGTGCACTAGCAACCGAGGCAGAGGCAGAATCCAGCATGGCAACAGGGAGAAGGCCTTTGGTAACTAGCTTGGCTTTACGATCCCTAAGGGCCCTAGGGTTGAAGCCTGAACAGATAGCACACTGGGTGGATAAATGTGCCACTCCTAAACATATCACACACAGAATGTGACCATCAGCAGGGGAAAGCTTATGGCCACACTCAGTACATTTTTTGAACACAGGCTTTGGCTGGTCAGCCATAGTCCTGCACTCAATGGTAAAGGCTACCTTCCCATCAAAAAAACACACACACACAGGTAGGTGAAGGGCAGGCCTGACTACTATTCTAATACAAAAAACTTTTTTTTATTTTTTTTTTTTACACTAACGACCAATGCATTACTACAGAAGGGGAGGAAGGGTAATCCTAGACAAGCACACTTAGATATAATCAAAAGTTTCCACTTACTATCCCTTTTTATCTCAGAGCAAAGGAGACCGCGGTGCACACTACTGACGTGGCAAACAAGATCTGAGGGAAGATAGGAGATGGTAGGGCATTATGGGTAAGGGGAGGAGCACGGAGCTTGGACAGATGCTAGAAAAAAGTTGCCGACTCGGATCCGATACAGATCCGTATACCCACAGGTTGCAGATAAAATTAAGTTAACTTCTTCAGATCATTACTTATACCTATAGATGGTGTTATACCAGAGCACACAGGTGTATGTGCCCCCACCCCCCGTGAAACTATGTGAGCCAGTGGATGCCCCAGTCTGCAAAATAGGAAGAATTTGAAGAAAGGAAATAAAAATTAAATAAATAAAAGGTCACTCCTTTTTAACAGTGATCCATGTCCACTCACTCTGCTGTGGGCCCATTCAGTGGCTAGTCTATATTGCTCCAATTTCATTGGCTGGGGTTGCGCTACATGTGAGGTAAGACAATGAGAGCCTGACTTTTGGAGCTAAACAGAGAAGCACTTTTGGCACTGATATCCAGCACGTGTGTGTGTGTGTGTGTGTGTGTGTGTGTGTGTGTGTGTGTGTGTGTATATGAGACTTTACCTCACAGCTTAGTTTTTAATTGATTCTACTTTACTTTAAATAGTACCCCTCTTAGAGTGTGTTTTGCAAATTACATCTATTAAATCACTGAGGATAACAGTCAGTCACTGATGCCAGTTATTAGAGTTTCATAGTTTTTCATGTTCAGAAAATGCATAGGAATTCCTCAGATCATTGCCTTCTATTTATGTTTTATCCTTAACTTATTTTTTAACAAGATCTCAGGAGTACTGTTTGGTTAAGTGACAAGCTCAGAATCAAACACTAGGTAAATGGAGATAAAAAAGAATTAAATCACATAGCATTGACTACAAAAATCAGCTCATTAAGAGGTTAAATTTTTAATCCTCTGCAGTAACTGTCAAACCTTCCTTAACTTTATTTTCTGATAAATCACTGAGGATTACAGTCAGTCAGTAATGTGATACCTTAGACTTTCATAGCACTTCTTCAGAAAATGCATTTCAGTGTAATACCTGATATTCTGTTCATTTTTAAGTGAATTAGAGTTGTGTGGCACTTAAGGCTTGTTGTAGTCAGACATGCATGGTTTAAATCCCTTCATCTCCATTTGCCTACTGTGTGACTTTGAGAAAGGGTCATCCCTGAAAATGGGTTCTTTGTCTAGTGGGTTTACCTGGTTAATATATATATAAAAGAAAACATTTAACCCCCCCCCCAACATTATTTTTAGTTTGGCTCTGAATTCCCGAGCAAAGAAATGAAGGTATTTTGACTGTTTCTTATAAGGTGTGTGGCTTTCTAGCAAACAGTCATAGATTAGTCATTAAATAATGATAAGTATGTGAGTTTCAGACTTTGAATCCTTCAGAAAAGGCTTTAGAATGCAATGTGTATTATTCTACCAACTGTAAGTATATAAGAGAAGAATATAAAATCTATTCCTGATTTGTAGGTTTTTGTCTCTTATTCTTGAGCTAAGAAGTTGAGAAGTTGGAGAGGATTTACAGTGGGTTGCATTAGATAGTTCTGACAGCAGTGATCCGAGATACATTTCTGACCTATTATTCATGAACTTATTCATTCACTTGATCTCAAGCAGGTATGTAAGGTATATAATCATACAAGTGGCTGTAACTGGTGTGTGTGTATGTATGTTTGCATGTGTGTGTGTGTGTGTGTGTGTGTGTGTGTTTGTGTGAGAGAGAGTGTGTGTATGTGTATACACAGAGAGCATAATTTTCAACCGTCTTTTATTTTCTTCCTCATATTTGTGGTCTGTACTATGTAAACTATGTGGCTTTCTGGTAAAGTGTTATGAACTGTAATAATGACAAACATGACTTTCAGACTTTATATTCTTCAGGAAATTCTTGCTGACACAAAACCTCTTATTCTGGCAACTTTCTAAGTATCCAAAGAAAACCAAGTCAGTCCAAAAGGAAACCACAAAGCAGCGTTTTAATAAATCCAAGTAAAACAGAGAATGGTTAAGCGTTTTTGTCTGTCAAATCAGACATTTTTAGAACCACCCATATTAAACTCAAAGTTCTACTTAAAGACATTCAAAGAAACACGCCCCTCAAAAACAACCAATGCATTTAAAGAAACATGCTTACAATAAATACTTGTGAAGAATTAAGATAATTTGAAAAAGGGTTAAAAATAGTTAAAAATGGTTAAAAATAATTACATTTCCAAAGCCCTTCTCTTTAATTCACTAGAAATAGAAATATTGTCATTTAACCCTGGTGGATATGCAGCATCAAGTTTAATCTGCCATTTCATTTCCTTCCTAAGTAATTAATTTTCCAAATCTCCATCAGTATCATGCAAAACCTGCTGTTCCAAAATTAAAAACACAAACTTATTAAAGTTTAAACAATATAATGAATGTCGAGCAAGTGCACTTTTATTATCCCTTCTTCCAATACTATAAATATGTTGATAAATCCTTTGTTTAAGGGAATTATTGGTTTTACTGCTGCGGTAGCATTGTCGCCTCACAGTTAGACGTTGCCCATTCGATTCTCAGTTAGAGCGTCTTCTGTGTGACGACATGCGTGAAAGGGCATTCCTTCGTTGAAGGTTGTGCGTTAGGCCCGGCAAGCCAGCACGCAAAACTCTACTGCCAATCATTAGCGGACCGGAGTTCCGCTGTGGTGACCCCTAACCGGGAAAAGCCGAAAGACACAAACTAATATAAAATGCATTGCATGAGCAACAGGTAGCTAGATAAATAATTATTTTTGTGTTGCAGTTTACAAATGTACCCACATTCCATGTTTTGATCTTACTGAGCATCTCACCATCTTTGTTAACATTAATATGTGTACAATATGTACAATGTTCGCATTTTCTTGAAGTGGGGACCCCATATGTGCACCCAGTATGTTCCAATATCACCTTAAAATTACTTCTGTTTTTATAAGTAAAAGTCGGTCTGGAAATAAATAAGTGACAAATGTCACTACCAGCTTGTAATAAATTCCAGTTGTTAGAAATATTTTTTTCAAAACATCTAGCTTCTACCGTATAATGCATAACCATATTGTTGAACCATTTAAGGTCAACAATATGCATAACCATATTGTTGACCTTAAATGGTTCAATTACCCTAGTAGTATCCAAACTCTGTAAATTAACTTGATGGCCAAGCCCAAACTTGATAATGGGAGCATATTTGTTTTGTCTACCCATCCAAATTTCATTGCCTATGGAGTCCAAGAGGTCAGGTGGACACCCCCTCTCCTTAAACATGTCCTTCACAAAATTAAATTCTCTTAGGCAATCCCCATTATCAGATTTCAATCTAGAAACCCGGATCAATTGGCTTCTCACAATGTCTTTTTTCCCATGCATAGGATGGCAACTAGTAAAATATAAATAAGCATTACAAAATGTTGGCTTCCTATATATTCTAGTTTTTAAAGTGCCATCACTTTGTTTAGAAACATTGATGTCCAAATAGTTAATACTAGCTTTGTCTGCTACACAAGAAAATCTCAGAAAATCAGTACTCTCCTGCATGAAATTAATAAATTTGTCCAAATCATCTTGTGTCCCTGTCCAGATAAAAAAACAAATCATCCAGGTATCTATAATAAGTCAAACAAAACTTAAAAAATGCTGAACTAAACAATAAATGCAATTCCTACCATAACATAACAGCGTTGGCAAAGAGGGGGGCACAAGGAGTACCCATGGCCACACCCTTGCATTGTCTGTAATATTCTCCCTCAAAGTATAAAAAATTATTATTCAACACCAAATCCATAAAAGAAACCAACATTTATTGATCAGCTGTACTAAATCCACTATGGGATAATAAAATATTCTTAAACCATTCAAGACCCACTTCCTGTGGTATAACAGTATATAAACTGTGTACATCACATGTAACTAATAGCACCTCTTGGGGAACAATAACCATCTGTAATTTGTTTAACAGATCCCATGAGTCCTTAAGTATGTGTGTACTTGATTTGAACAAAAATTTCAATTTAGTGTCGATATAGTTTGCCAGGGGTTCGATAATAGACCCTCTGGATGCCACAACTGGGTGGAGGGGTGGGTCTAGCTTGTTAGAATGGATTTTGGGTATGCCGAAAATCTTTGAAATAACTGGTTTGTCAACATACAAAAATTCATACAAACGTCTGGAAATAGTATCAAAAAGCAACAATTCGTCAAGTACCACTTTAACAGACCTATAAGCAAGATTAATTTCATTCAAAGACACTTGGTTATAAACCTCCTCATCATTAGGCAACCTCAGCATCCGCCCACAATAATTATGTAGTTCCATTATAACCAGACCACCCCCCCTTGTCTGGTTTCATGTAATGTAAATTAGTGTTTTGTTTTAATTCATTCAACAAGTTAACTTCATTTGCTGATAAATTAAAATATCTAGTTGTGTTTGTATTCAAAGCTGTTCTAATGTCTGGTTCACATTGTCTTTCAAAAACATTAATAAGGGGATGTTGTGGTGGGATAAAAGTACTACTATGTTTAAATTAATTCCTAATCGTAGTAAGTTGCACATTTCCATTAAACATCACATTAAAGTTAATTTTCCTAAAAAACAATCTTAGTTCCAACAAAATGTCTTCAGCACGGGCCTTAGAAGCAGAAATAAAGTTAAAACCTTTTAACAACAATTTGTGATGTTCTGGCCCAACAATCAAAGAAGAAAAATTGTAAATGGTGAAATTAAAAAAATGAAGTGATGTTAGCAGTACCTGTTTGAAAATTAGACAAGTCCAATGAGGAACTAGACATATCTACATCTGCCTCGTGGTATGGCGGTTGTTGTAATAATCGTTCCTGTACCCACTCCCCTTGTTGATGTTGTGTTGAGAACGCCCCGCTAGCCTCTCCGAGCGTCGTGGGGCTTGAGGTCCTAAAGGGACATTTCCTCGCGGAACATCTTGGTCCATGTCATAATTAGTCCCACCAGTATTATTTCTGTATGTTTGTTGTACTTTGGGGGGGGTACACATTTTTCCTTTTATAATCTTCGTCGTCACTCATCAATTTCTTGTCTTTCCTGACCTTAACATTAATTAGATTGTGTTCCACAGTCTCAAAGGTGTGATTAAACTTCGATTTATAGTCAGGAAACTGGACAGCCACACTAACAGAATTCACTAGTTTGTCAATGTGTTGTTTAAGTTCAACCATTTTTCTTTTGTTGTCCTTAATAAGCAACCTGGTGAGTTCAAGGCCAGTGCGGTCAAATAATTCCAATAACTCTAAATGTAAAATAGAGTTAACTGTACTGTAATGTAATTGTTTTTAACCATTTTTAACTATTTTTAACTATTTTCAAATTATCTTAATTCTTCACATGTATTTATTGTAGGCATGTTTCTTTAAATGCATTGGTTGTTTTTGAGGGGCATGTTTCTTTGAATGTCTTTAAGTAGAACTTTGAGTTTAATATGGGTGGTTCTGAAGATGTCTGATTTGACAGACGAAAGCGCTTAACCATTCTCTGTTTTACTTGGATTTATTAAAACGCTGCTTTGTGGTTTCCTTTTGGACTGACTTGGTTTTCTTTGGATTTGTTTGGTGTATACCTGAACAAGCACTGGTGGAATTATTTCAGTTATTAACTTTCTAAGTATGTAAGAGCAATGTTTGAAATCTGTTCCTGATTCTAGGTTTTTGTCTCTGATTCTTGTGGTTTGCTCTGTATGGTTCTAAAGCAGCAAACCAAAATAAGCTTGTAGGTTATTACTTATAAATGTGTTAATTCATTTGATTACAATTACACATCTGAGCTATATGCAGTCATATAGTGCTGTAATTAAAGGACCTATGTATATGTGTGCATGTGTTTGCATAAATACTTGGTTTCTGTATCCCACAGTAGTTTATAAACGTAGGAAGGAACTGACTGCAGAAAACAGGAACATCATTATATATTAAGCATGATCTTTGGATGCAATCCTTGGTTTCCATGTTTTGTTGACTGTTAACAGTTTATTCATTATTTGGCTGTGAGCTAACTTGACAGCATGAAATCTATGAGTTTACTGTTAATATTTAACTATTAAAACAGTTTTAATTTAGATTGTATTTTGCTGGCACACAGGTGTTAAATGCACTGTACTGGGCTACAACAGAATGTTTGATACTCATCTGCACTATCAATGAGCTGCTTCTGTAGTGCAGCACTTGAATCTCTCAGTCTTTGTGAATCTGTTATGTGACAATGATCAAGTCACATCACCAGGCAGTGGTCCTGGACTGCCCCTGAATAGGGACACTTGCATCTACTGGGTTCTCACTTGCTGTTAGCAAATGCATTACACATTTGCCTTTTGAATTCTTGTACCCTTCCTACAGCCAGTAATTAGAGCTTCACTATATACTATTTGAATACAAATCCTAGCATGTAGTTTAATGAGTTGCCAGATGCATTTTCAATAAATGGATTTCAAAAGTTTATTGTTGTTCATCTGAATGAATGTTTTATTTTGTTGAGCCAACGGCGAAACAGATGATACGCTATGGTGACCCCTAATGGGAAAAGCCGAAAGAAGATGATGAACGGCTGTTAGTATTTTTGCTGTAAAATTTGAAATAAAGATTTTAGATTAAATCTAAATCTCTGTGATCATTGTAAAAAATAAAGAATAAATAGTATGTACAGTGAAAGGTCTGAATACTGTTTAATGGTAACTGGGAAGAAATAGCCAAGTAATGGGATATTGGTATGGTTTATGGGGACAGCTCATCATTATCCAGCCTAAAGCCCCATTTAATCATGATTCAGCTGTATAAGGAGTCTGTGTGTGTGTGTGTGTGTGTGTGTGTGTGTGTGTGTGTGTGTGTGTATGATGTTTGCATATGTATGAATCCATGTATGTGTATACGTTTCCATTCTTGTGCTTTCAGTCATTAGAATGTATGTGATTTTTTTTTTGGTTTCTGCACTTGTGCTAGATTTGAATCCTTTCACATCCATTTGCATACTGTGTAACTTTGACCAAATCACTTAACTAGACAGTGCTCCCAGATCACCTCTGAAAAAAGATACTTTGCCTAGTTGGTTTACATGGTTAACAAATGCACAAAAATAATATTACAGGATTTGAGAAAGGAGATTCTGCTGATTGGGATGACTGCAATTAGGGATACAGACAATAGGCAAGAGGGGGTGGGAATATATTGGAGAAAATTGGCAAGGGAACCAAGGTATTGGGAGTAAATAATTACAGAGGGAAAGGTAATAGAATGAGAAGATGCCAAGAACTTATTTGGACTGCAGGTTAGAGACTGCCTTCCATACCAAGGACTGATATCAGAGTATAGGCAAAGAGAAAGACATAGGGGTGTACTAAACAAAAGACCAGCACTGGTAGAGTTTTTGGTAGAATCTAGAACAGAAGTTGCCATTAAAAAAGGAATAATTAGTAGATCATATAAAATATTGCATGATAACTATAAGAATCAATCAGATGAGTTTAGAAAGGATTGAGAAGAAAGATTGGGTAAGCAATTCACAAAGAAGCAATGGATATATATGTGTGTATGTGTGTGTCTCCCAAATATGCAAAGAAAATCTAGGAAATTTAAGATCTTTGCCTGGAAGTTTTTACATAGGTATTTCTATACCTCAAGCAGGCTCCAAAGAATGTTTCTTCAGGTGGACAGCAAATGTGAGAGGTATGATGGGGAAAAAAGAGGTATCTGGGAACATATTTTCTGGAAGTGCAATGAGTTGGTGGACTTTAAAGATTCCCTGCAGTCTACACTGTCAGAGATGCTGGGTGAGCAAATTGGATTAACTAGGGAAATTATTTTTTTGAGCTAAGGTACACAATCAGAATTGTCTAGACATAGTAAGGCCTTACTGAGTCTAATTATGACAGCTGCCAAAAAAGCAATTACTAGAAAATGGAAATCAAAGTCTAAACCAACTTTACCAGAAGTACCAAAGATAGCAACAGAGATAAAATAACTGGAACTGGGGTCTTTGGAAAAGGGTAGGAGCAAATTACATAGGAAAAAATGGGAATTGTGGAATCAATACATGCAGAGGAGAAACGAGGTTTAAAAGAAGGCAGGATGTAAATGAGGTATGCAATGACTGACTAACAATGACAGGATATATTAAAAGTGATGTATAATGTTTGCAGCTGCAGTTGCATTGGCACAGTTTTTGTAAGGTATAATGTTTTCAACTGAGATTGTGTCTTTATGATTTATTTTAATTTATATAACTGTAAGATTATTAAATTTTCATGTATGATATATGTAATGTTTTTTGTTTAAAGGAAAGAAAAAATAATATTTAAAATTCCACCCCCACCCCTTCATTTATTTTTGGTGTTCTCTGCAATTCTTGCTCAAAAACATTAAGAGTTATGTTGGTCAATTCCTTGTAAAATGTGTGGCTTTCAGGCATTAAATTATAATAGGCATGAGACATTGTATCATTCAAAAAATTCTTGCGGATGCCAAGTTTGTTATTCTAGCAATTTTCTAAGTATATAAGAAAAATATATAAAATCTGTTCCTGATTTTGATTTTTTGTTTCTGATTCTTAAGCTAAGACGTTGGGAGAGTAGAGAGGAGATGCACTGTATAGTTCTGACATCAGTGAGCTGAGATACATTTCTGGTCCATTATTCATGAATTTGGTCATTCTCCTGATCTCAATATCAGAGGTGTACTGTCACACAAGTGGATGAAATTGATGTTTTTTTTTTTTTTTTGTGTGTGTGTGTGTGTGTGTGTGTGTGTGTGTGTGTGTGTGTGTGTGTGTTTGTGCATGTACCCAGCTGATTTAGTTTGTTGTTTGAGAAATTTTTGCAGTGACCCTAATGATAACGGACATCATCTGGGTATAACAACCCTGTGTTTCTAATGCTTAGTCAAATACTCTGCTTGTGCTGTGTTGATGAGGTCATAACAAGGCCGAAATATGCATATCCACAGCTAGTGGGGTTTGGCTTCATTGGCCTGAAATTGTCCATTAAAACGACGAAACAAGTCATGGGCATTCAGAATTGCTAATTAGCTGAAACACCTGATGTTCATAAGGATCATTTGCATATATCCCATGGGCCTCTGATACAAGATGTTTGGGAGGTCACTCAGTGAAAGTACAAGCTTTGCTGCAGTTTTCATTTTGTTTTTACTGACTGGTTTTTCAGTGACCTTCTCACTCATTGTTTTAGACTGTCATAAATAAAGGAAATAACAACATATACAGTCCTGAACCACTGACACTGCCTCTACCAGGATACATCCCTAACCAATACATTAACAAACAGCTCGTCAAAGCCTGCTGCAATTATCATTAATAAGTGTTGCCTTATATGTTAAAGGGTGCCACCTTGTTTTGTTAAATACTAGAATTCTGATGTTTGGGAGCTGCCGATACTTTGCCAAAGGGGATGTTTGACAGCTTTGAAACAATTTTATATTGCTCCTTCAATTTAAAGTTAGGAAGTCTATATAAAAGTATACATTTAATAATTATGTGAGCTTCTGTTATAGCTGCTAGTAAATGTTCCATATTTTGCCCAGTTTTTCTACTTTTGAGATGTTGTATAGTGTTCAGTATTTTGAATATGCAAACTTGATTATGGCTGCATTTTCTTTAATCCTTTTTTGGAGGTATAGATAGTAGGGTAATAACATCAAGCCAGACTAAAAAACTGAATAAATCTCAGCAGATTTTAAAAACATTTCCAATATCAATTCTCTCGATAATTAAAACTGCAAATGAGTACAAATTCTTCTGCTGAGACATGTTCACAGACCATTATAATAAGTCAGAAAATCATGCATGCATCACTTAAAATATTTACGTTTTATCTGATACCCCAAGACATTCAAGACTAAATTACTTATTTTGGTGTTAGCACTACAGAACAGAAACAAAGTACTAGATGGCTCAAGTTACTGCATTTTCTTTATACAGTTTTGTCTTTCTCAATGCTGGCTTTCCTTGGAGGGCTGGAAAACTGTAAAATCAAGTGGTCGGTTACGGCTGCTACTGTATTTCCGTTCTTTTATTGTATCTTTGTATTTTGAGCTATTTTAATGTATAGGTAAAAACCAAAAGAAAAATCTAGCAATGCTAGACTTTCCACTGTGTGATTCCTTAAACCTTTTGTATTAGAGGCAACATGGGATATATGCAGATGATCCTTTAAGGACATCAGATGTTTCAGCTATATGACAATTCTGAATATCCCTCACTTTTTTCTTTTCAAGTCTAATTAAGGACAAATTCAGACCAATATAGCCAAACCTCACTGGCTATGAACATGCATGTTTCACCCTTCTTATGACATCATCAGTACAGCATAAGTGGAATGTTTGGCTAACCTTTAGAAACACGGGTTGTTGTAGCCAGCTGATATCCATAACCTTTAGGGTATCTGCAAAATATTCCAACTAAAAAACTAAAACAATGAATAAAAAGGTCACACAGAAAAAACAATCAGTAAAAACCAAAAGAAAAATCTAGACTTTCCACTGTGTCATTCATTCAACCTCTTGTATTAGAGGCAACATGGGTTATATGCAGATGATCGTTTAAGGACACCAGGTGTTTCAGCTATATGGCAATTCTGAATGTTCCTGACTTTTTTCTTTTTAAGTCTATTTGACGCATTCAGGCCAATAAAGCCAAACCCCACTAGCTGTGGACATGCATGTTTCAGCCTTCTTATAGCATCATCAGCACAGCATAAGTGGAATGTTTCAAAATCACAATGTGCTTCTTATTCTTTAATAAAGCCTATCATATTTGTGTGTTCGTAGAGATCTTGTTCACAGAATCCATTTCAAGCCCCCTTTTTACAAATCATGTTTTATATATACGAAAACATTTTTATGGCTATGTAAATTAGAATGCATCTTGCACAGTGTCTGGAAACTAGCAACTTTTTCCCCTTTTTTGTTGAATTACTCTGACATGCATTCTTATCACTTTTGTGAACTCACAACGGCAACCACAAATCCTTAACAAAATAAAGTAGCTGAACTGCAGACTTTTAAAGCTGTCAGTTTATAGTTCTTCAAGTACTATGGACCATCTCTTATACTCTTGCTGAGATGTCAGAACTATCTCTGTAAACTAAATCCAGGAGCAGTTAATTGACCAATCTTTTTTCAGGCATGCAAAATTGTTATCTAGTAGAATATGCAGTGGAAGCTGTGTTTTCTTTCTTTTTGTCTTGAATGTTCATGAAATGTGTTGTATTTGCTTAGAAGTATTTTACAATTTCTGCTATGTCATCACCAGCCTTATAATGTAGAATAGTACAAAACAGGTACAACTTGTGAATCCTGCAAAACTAAAGCACTGCTGGTGATTCCCTGTTGGGTGAGAAAAACCTATATTTTTGTCTGTGACCTTTTAGAGCTGCTTTCTGACACCTGTTCCACTTTATTTCCTGTTTTAAGATATTTGCTTGGTCTGGTGTTTTGTTCTATGTGAGAGGTGGACACAAATTATCTAGGCTGCTCATTAAACATTTTTTTTCCCATTGGTTAAATTGTCTCTTGAGTGACACTTAAATACTCAGTGAAATTCTGGACCTCTATCTTTGTCTGAAAATATTTGAAGCCTGCATAAACTAAATGAGAAAACCTATATTTTTTGTCTGTGATGTTTTACAGCTGCTTTCTGATACCTGCTTCATTTTGTTTTCTGTTTACGAAATCTGCTTGCCCTGGTGTTTTTGTTCTATGTGAGAGGTGGACACAAATTATCTAAGCTGCTCATCTCACGTTTTTTTTCATTGGTTAAATTGTCTCGAGTGATATTTAAATACTCAGTGAAACTCTGGGCCTCTGCCTTTGTCTGAAAATATATGAAGCCTGCATAAACTAAAGCACTGCTGGTGATTCCTTGCTGCATTTCCCATCCACCCTCTGGTTTGTTGATTTGCTTTTTAAACCCGATGACATTAAGCTGCCCACCTGTACTGTCAATCGAGCTTAACAATCTCCTCCCTTTCTATACTAATGTTGATGTCCTGAATTATTTGCATTTCCTTTCTACACTGTTGTTGATATCCTGAATTATTTATTTGCCTTTTCTTGTGCTTATATTAAAAAATTGCATTTTGCTTCGCATTGTCTGTTTTACTTGATCTAGACATTTGTTGGATAAAAAAGTGCATTTTTACACTCTAGCAAACAATTGTTTTTACAGAAAAGAAGTCAGTGGATTTTTCATCTAATGCACTGTGAGGCAGCCTAGTCTGTTGAGGTTGAGGAAACACTTGAGATTTCTGAATATAGTTTTACTGGCTGGAGGCTTATCTTGTTTTTTAGTGCCTTTATAAATTCTGTACAATTGAGTGGCTCTTGGTTCATTTATTCAAAGTGAAGTACTTTTATTGAATAATCACACTTCTATAAGCTGTTTAAAGTACACTGCTGTAGCTATATCTTTAAGTTTGTAGTAGCATTTCGTACTGTTTAAGTTTGTTTGTGGTAGCATTTCACTTTGGATACTCCTTTACAGTGCTTTTGCATTGGAAGGATTGGGATTGCTCATCTGGTGGCATTAGGTGTTTACCTGATCTATCTGAGCTGGGAAACACACAAAAGGGCTCTAAGTATTTTATTTTTTGACACTTCTCTGCACTTGATTTGCATTGTTATGATACCTAGACAGCATAGACTAGATTCAGACCTGTTGAATCTAGCCTGCTATTGATACACTTGGGCACTAAACCAGACGTCTTACATTAAGAAGAGCGCCCCTGCAGCCTTGTGTCAGAAGAGTGTGGATCCAGCCTGGCCTGAGCTGGGGATTCCTGGAGGAAGGCTCATTGTGTGCTTTCCTAATGGTAGATTATCGTAAAAGTGTCTCAGTTTCACCTGTATTTAAGCTTCACATTTGCCCGTTGCAACACACCATACAACAGGGGTTAGCGATGCCCCATATAGATGCAAACACCTTGAAACTCAATTTTGCCTTAGACATCTGTCAGTGGAACACTCCCAAGCTTCCCCTACTGCACTACGGATGCATTGAGCTGCACTGCCACAATTAACATCCATAGCCATTAATAGAACAAGCACCTTTGTTAATCCTAGCACAAAAACTGGTCAAACTAGCCCACTCCCTTCCCTAATAGACCATACGGTAAATATCTGCTAAAATGGATGGGCAGTGTCCCATCATTTCACCAGTCAGCCTGATTGATATGGGCATTCTGAGGCAATATAGTACTTCCCTCATGTATACTGACAACCACTTACTTATAAAACAAACAAATACCCTATGTGAGAGATGTAATTTCACTATGAAATGGAATCAATTCTCTCATGCAACAACAAACCGGACATCAAACAGGTTGTCAGCACACACTCTTCACCTCTCACACAAAAGAAGGTCATGACACATAAACCCACATATGCAGAGGTACTCATTAGAAGCCTACCAAAAGATCAGAGACCTCCCAAATGTAAACCACTTGCACACACTGCTATGCAAACAGAAACCACTACACATAATAACACATACACCAGTGTCTCAACAAATAAGTCCCTAAGGCAAAACACCTCAAAACCTAATGTCTCGGTCATAGGCGACTCCATAGTGAGAAACACAGATGTACCCCTCACCAGGCTGGACAAGGAGATGGTCACAGTCAACTTCCTGTCAAATGCTAGGATCCGTCAAATGACACATGCATTCAAGTCACTCAACAAGTGCCATTTATGACTCATAGTCCATGTTGGGGTGAATTACTTTGAGATGTACTTCTCTGGACAATATGAAGGCAGACATGACTGAAATCTCAAATTATGTGTCCTAGGCAGGCATGTATGACTCTAGTCCAAAGCAGCATTCGACCTTCACCCAGGATGATGCTACAATATAAACAAAAAATTACTTACTTCAACAATTGGCTTATCTTGTGGTGTCATTCCAGGGAGATCCAGTATCTGTCAGCTTGAGAAGACATGGACAACATGCCATGCTGCTTTGCCAGAGATGGTCTGCACCTGTTTCCTCTAGGTTTTCGGATACTAGCAAAGATGCTTGCCTTCCCCATAGTACCTTTTCTAGGCAATGTCAAACAACATTTCCAACATAACAAAATCCACTCGAGACAAATTAAAGGGTCTGCTGCTAAATGCTAGGAGTTGAAACATGAAACTGCACTCCCTGGAAGCACTCCTCGCCTTGGAAGATGCTGATGTCTGTGCAGTCACTGAGACATGGCTCAAGACCACAAAGGGCACCACCGCCATGCAAGGTTATAATGCCTTCTGCTTCTGCATGTTCAGACCTAAAAACGAGCATGAAAGAACCAAAAGCCAAGTACACCTCGAGACTGGTCAAACAGTATGACTCTCTTGAACTACTCCATGTCCAATTAACTAAAGGCATAATACCCTACCACATCATTGCTAGCTATAGGTCCCCCACCGTGAACAAAGAAAAGCACACTGCCTACCTGGACTTACTGGAGTCACTCGCCATACAGCTTAACACTTTAGTCATGGGAGATTTCTACTATCTTTCCATCGACTGGATGGAATACATGAACATGAATCTGCTTGCCCAGAGGTTCCTGGACTTTGTTAATACAAATTCTCTGGAACAGATAGTCTGCACCCTCACAAGAGGCTCAAATATCCTAGACATAGTACTCACCCACATGGGGGGGGGGTCATTGCACTCCGCCCTGTGTGATGCTCTCCCTGGTACGGTCGGACCATAAATCAGTCTCATTTGAAGTAACTATTGAATCTGTCACCACCACAGGAGCAAAAAAACTAAAAAAAAAAAAGTTTTCCAAAGCAAACTACTGCCTACTAAGTGATGGTATAAAAATTTTTATACCCCCGCAATTACAGACAGCAATGACTCCAGCAATGACTCCTATGCAGAGGTGTACACAAATGCCCTATATAAATGCTTAAGCAACTGTATAGACTCTGCTGTGCCTTACTGGATTAAAACCAGGTCCTCTCAAAAAAAAACAAGCCACCCTGGTAGACCTCAAGTATAAACAGATTATATAACAAAAAGAAGAAACTGATGTCTAAGAACTAGAGTGAACTGACTTGGCAAAGGAAGAATGCCCTCCACAGCTTGAACAAGCAAATCAGAAATCTTGTAAAGTTCTCTAAAGCTAATTATGATGGCAAAATAACATCCCTAACTAAGGATAATCATAAAGCATTCTTTATCGAAGTCCGATATCTAAAAGGGAATGCCCAGATATATGCTGAACTGGTAGTAGATGGTACCACTCATACTATACCGGAGGAACTTGCCAACCTATTAGCTGACAGATCTGTCACAAACTTCACCCCCTTGTCCCCACCAGCCACACCTCAAAGCATACCTGACACCAGTCCTCTGCCTAGTATCTCTAGAGATCAGGTCATATCTGTGCTCTCCAAGACCAAGAACATGGCCTCATTGGGACCAGATAACACCCCAGGTTGCTTAGTAAGCAATTTAAAACAAGACCTAGTGGACCTACTCGGCATACTTTTTAACCATAGCCTGAGAATTGACTTTCTTCCAGCAGAGTGGAGAACATCAACAGCAATCCCCTTGCACAAAGGGGGGCCATCAACTGCCCCTGGGAACTACAGACCCATAAGTCTAACCAGCCTCATCTGCAAGGCCATGGAAAGAATCATCATAGACCTTATCAATAAGGACATAGGTGACCTTCAAACTACATTCAACCCAGTTTGGCTTTGTTAAGGGTAGAGCATGCTTATTAAACCTAGTAGACTTCTTCAAGAAAGTCACCAAAGCTCTGGATGAAGGTAAGACAGTGCATACTGCCTATCTTGAACTAGCCAAGGCTTTTGACACAATCCCCCACTCAGGTACCATTGAGAAACTCTTCCAGCTGGAGATTAACCCTTAGGTTGCTAGATGGGTAGCCAACTGGCTCATCGACAGAACACATGCTGTCAAAGTTGGTGACACCATCTCTACCAATAAACCCGTCACCAGTGGCATACCACCAGGATCTCTGATGGGCCCTTTTCTGTTTGGAATCTATTTTGTCGAAGTCCAGGCTAAAGTAGATGGCCTTTTGGTTACCAAGTTCTCTGATGATTACAAATTGATCATTGAGTCCCCTAAAGATGTTAACATACAGTATTACAGAAGGGGCTAACACGGACAAATGACTGGTGCCAAAACCACAGTCTAAACTAAATGCAAAAAAGTGTATTATTAATCCCTTTGTAAAAGCAGAATTTCCTGCTAATTACAATATTGACAGCACCCCCCCCCCCCAAGTTCAAATGCAGTGGTGCAAGATCTGGGAACAAAGGTTTTATAGCAATCTGAACTTTCACCACCAAGTTTTCACAGTGATAAGGAAAATTGTATATGTTGCACATCTCATAAGTAAGGGTATCTCATCCAGGTCTAAGGATGTTATAACTTCACTGTACTCAATCCTTATCAGACCATTATTAGAGTACAGTGCTTCCTTCTGCATGTACCTCACCAGACAACTGCAGCAGCTGGAGAGATCACAAAGGTTTCTCACCAAGAAAATACAGGGCCTACAAACCATGACTTATGTGGAAAGACTGAAAGCCTTGTCACTGTACTCTGTACCGTACAGGCTGCTGAGAGGCAACTTGTGCATGCCCTACAGAGCAGTCTCTGACCTTGCCCTGATGGATATGCTGCACATCCACAAGTCAAATGGCACAAGAGTCAAGGGCAGATAGCCCAGTACTAAACTTTGAACCTATGACCTATAAACCTGTGGTTTGACATTGCACTTGAGCCGATTTCTATCAGTGAAACTTCATGAAACAATTTTTTAGAGATTAACTCACTCACTCTAGGGATCTTAACCTAGTCTGTGTCATTAACAAGACATACAGGAGAGACAGCTATATCTCCTAGAGATTGCTGATACTCTGGAAGAAATTTCCAGTTCATATGAAGTAGAGCTTCTCACTGACCCTATTCAAGCGCAACCTGGACAAATGAATGGGAGACTGCAAATTCACCCTCATGGATAGGGGTAGTCAGTGTTTATCATAGACGTGCTCTATCCAAAGACAATTGAGGCAAATCAAGATTAACATGGCTAGCCTTGCAAGGGCTCCAGGGCTGTTGGACTAGCAACCTCTTATGAACCTATTATGAGATTTCTGTTTTCATTTTAATGAGATACACATTTGTTTGTCTCATTCTCCCACTTCTTTTGAATTGTTGGCTACTGACTTGAATCGTCACACTGTAGTATACTAATACTTCATCCAAACAATAATCCTTGAGTACGACAAATTTAGTTATTCCCTGTGTTGGGCATTTTTACTGGATATGTAAAATATTTAAAAACATTATTAGACTGTGACAGTTATTGTTTTTCCCTACAGAAACATTAGGAAATGGTCTTAAATGCTTAACAATGGATTGTGGGTGAATTGTTACCACGTTTTATATACTTTTTTTTTCAGATGTATTATATGTTCCACCAGCTAGCTACTATGCCCAATCTGTAGCCCAGAATGAAAGGAAACTTGAAACTGCCACTGATTACACCACGCTTTACACATTTTGGATAATTTATATACCACTATATTTGGTATATGCTATTCTATATCTAAACCTATATATGTTTATATATATATATATATATATATATATTACACACACACACATATATATATATATATATATATATATATATATATATACACACACACACACACACATATATATATATATATATATATATATGAGCATATATATATATATATATATATATATATATATATATATGAGCATATATATATATATATATATATGGCTTCCACCAGATTGATCAATTGTAGCTAATATTGACCTCTGTATTTTCATCTTGCTTTGGTCAACAACGCAGATGATCAATACTTGTGCGATAAAGGATAATGCTCTTTCCTGGGGATTATGCACTTTTGTAAAAGGTATTATGCTCTGAGGAGTAGCTTACCCCTGCAAAAAACACTCTTTTTAAGTTAGCATGTTCCAAAGTGTAATCTCAGCTAATGTGTTGATAGATGACAGCATTCACATTTCGACATTACTGGGTCAACATTAGGCAAGTTGACATAAGGTTGATTCAATGAATGCCACTAGTTCCATCTATATAACTATGCCTCTATATCTCTGTATAGCTATCTATCTATATACAGATAAATAACATAGAAATATATAGATGTATCCATAATGATGCACTTACATTAAGTGAAACTCTCAGATGTCGAAGTCTGGCTTGGTGACACACTTTGATCGATAAAACAGATGATCAACAGTTTGAGGAATATCAGCATAAGTACATTTAATTAGCATTGAGTGTGGGGGTCAAAGCCCTCAACACGAGAGGTATAGTGTGGGCTTGCCTCCCCCCTGCAAAAAAACAGTGGATTTCTTTACATGGTCTAAGGTCATCCCTCTGGGGATGCAAGCTAGGGTATCAATGTTTTTTTGCAATCAAGTGTTTTAGTGTCAATCTACTGAAGTTTAGATTAATTTCAGTGGGTCTATAACTATATATTTACAAATGGAAAATTAAGTCAGACGTTCTGGTAGACATTATAAATGCTGAACTCGCACAATTTTAAGACTTTTTTTTTTCATTTAAACAAAAATCAACTTAAGGCTTTGTTTTGAGATATCAAGAACCCCTACCTGCAAATTATATGCAGGTAGTAAATAATGCTGCTCTGTGGACCAAGAACCCACTGGAGTGACTTGTAGCCCAATATGAATGGGATCAAAACTTCATGAGTAAGACATCTTCCAGACCATATACAAATGTCACCCATTTGCAAGTAAAGTCAATATCACACCCTGTTAAAAATTAGCTTATGTGCGACCAGTCTGCAGCATGACCGGACAAGATGGTCCAGTCTGGATCACCACAGACACAGACTTAAAGAGAGTGTTTGTTTTGTAACCTGGAAATAAGCGGGGACATATAAGAATGTACAGGATCTAAAGAATGAGTCAAGAGTGGGTGTTAGTTTATGAATAATGCCAAACAAATGTGCAAACCTCATATTCCAGGCTGGGAAATGAGTTTATTTTATACAGGGGGTTGAGGAACAAAGGAAAAAAATCATCTACAAATGGACACACACAGAAACATTCTGAGAAAATTCCATAAGGCTCTATTAAAATGACCAGTAACATAACAATGGTGGTCAACAGCCCCACTGTAATATTACAGGTGTGAAATAGTTCATTTCTGAATTTGCCTGATACCTGCCCCTGAGATTATAGATATAAAAGATGCAATTAAAGAATTTCAGTATACCTATGAACATTAACTCGACATCTGTCAAAGACATCAATATAACTAATTTCCAGCAATGTGCAGTGCTATCATGCATCAATTATTTGAAAATTATTTCTTAAAGTTTGAAACAATACTATAACAGCTAATTGTGAATAAAGGAAGAGCTAACAAGTGATTACCACTGCTTATTTTCTTTTGGAATGACTGTCTTAGAAAACCAAATGCAAGAAATAACTGCTGACCCTTCTACAAGAAGATAAATGGTTTGCGTTCTCTAACAATCTTTACTGCAACAATCTAGTAATCTACTTCGGTACCATCAACAATAAACAAGACACAATTGTCAGATGAGAAAGATGTTAGTAGAGCCTTTATGGGTCCAGATTAATCATTCCTATATCCGCAGAGCAAGTAACACCAATGACGTCTGCCACAGCCAATGACATGACCCAACTCTGGGTAACTGTGCAGAAGCTAGAAAAGATCCCTACCTATCTAGCAAACTTCTTAAAGTAATCTTTTTTTCTCTGAGGACCAAATCCCCTCTTCCTATACCTATCAACTATCCAGAATTGTGCAGAATATTCTTGATTTTGCCTTATATTTTTGTCATGTCCCTCACATTTTTTTTAGCTTTCTAGTAAATCTTTGAGGATTATAGCCAGCCAATAATTCCAGACATTACAGTTTCATACTTTTACTGTTCAGCAGAAAATGCATGCTGATGTAAAACCTGTTGTTCTACTAACTTTTTAAACAAATTAAGACTTACATTTTATTAACTTTTTAAATGAATTAGATTAATATTTATAAACTGACCATGATTTTAGGCATTGGCCCCCTAGTATTTCGACTTTATCCAGATTTCTTGAGAAAAGAAATTTAGAGGTAAGTCTCTCCATCACCGATGCTATATACCTCATACACTTACTATAATTATCTTACAAATTACTGTTCCTTGGGGTAAAAAGCCATCTTTCTTTGTTGTGGTCTTTCAAAACAGGCAGTCATAGAAAGCACACTCCATTTTGCATAGAACTTCCTTGGGGTGAATATGCTGTTCGGTTTTATTATAGAGAGTAATGCACAGTATTTTAAAACCTATGCATTTTTTAAACTGCTGGATGGTAACCATATGAGTTTGCGAAAACAAAACTATAATTTCTAAGTATATCCTTTAACTGGTGATTGCAACCTGCAGGAATGTTTCACATATTTCTTTATAACTACTTTTTGTATGACTGAAGGCCCATTCATTTTCAGTCTTCTGTTATAGAGATTAAATATGTATTTTGCTATACTGCTCTACTATGCATGAGTCTGAATACTATTCAGTGGGATGTACAGAGACATAGGAGTTTTTGGTATTGAATGCAAACTTGTACCCCCTCCATCCCTCTTAACTGTTCAGATTTTTGCAGCATGTCCAGGTCTTTGCCTCATATTTTTGGTCTGTTCCTCGTGAAAGTTGTGACACTCTAGCAATATAGTGGGGATCAAATTCACTATACAATGGCAACATTTTAGTTTCAGACTTCATATCCTGTATGGTAACACAAAACATTTTATTTTAGCAACTTTCTGAGTTTTTAAGAGCAATGTTTAAAAAGGTGTCCCTAGTTTTGGGTCTTTGTCCCCCAATTATTTCTGGCTCTGTATAGATATTTTGTGCTAAGAAGCTGAGGCGTATGCCCCACTCCCCCCACAAATGGAGCCTTCACAACTCTAGAGAGTGCATGAGAAAAATCGCAAAATAGCAGTTTTAAGAAAAATAAATAGCCATCAAAGCAATACAAACATGTATATTTAACCATACAAAGTATTAGAAATATTCAAATTGTAGCATAGGTAACTGTATAAATAATGTACCATGGTGTGCATGCTAAATGCCTGGCAGTGGCTACACATCTGACATTAATGCAGGATGTGTATGTGCAAGCCAGGCACATTTATCTTAATCAGTGTGGGTACCACCTCTTGCCTTCTAAAAACAGGCCAAAATCCAAGTGAGAATAAATGAACAAGAAAACTGGTAATATAAGCAATAGTCCCAGATTGTCATGTGTAGATTTAATGAGATTTGATTTGTACTGCTATAGAAACCAGTCTGTTCTGACATATATATATATATATATATATATATATAAATATACATACATACATATACACATACATAGATGGATTTACTATACATGATCAAAATTGCAGAAAGCCGAAACCCATATGGCCGGGACCATATGTTCGACTTCTGCAATTTCAAACATGTAAAAATAAAAAAAAATACACAACAGTGACTCGCTTTCTAAGTGTTAGCAGGTGGGCTATGCCCCTCTGCACCCCCTGTAACTTTGATATACCAACTCCGAGATTGCACTACAGTGCGGAAATGGAAATATTTCCATTCCGCACTACACGGAGATGTCCATTACACATGGTCGGGATTTCAAAAGTCAAACATATGGTCTTGGCCATATGGGTTTCGACTTTGTGGCATTTCAACCATGTGTAGGGGACCCATATAGATATATAGATATAGATATACAGTGGATATAAAGAGTTTACACACCCCTGTTAAAATGCCAGGTTTTTGTGATATAAAAAAATGAGACCACAATAAATCATTTCAAAACTTTTCCCACCTTTAATGTAACCTATAAGAGGTACAATTTAAATGAAAAACAAACAAATCTGTTAGGGGAGAAAATATAAAAAATAAAAAACATAAAATATGCTGGTTGCATAAGTGTGCACACACAAACTAATACTTTGTTGAAGCACCTTTTGATTTAATTACAACATTTAGTCTTCTTGGGTAGGAGTCTATCAGCATGGCACATCTTGTCTTGGCAATATTTGCCCACTCTTCCTTGCAAACGTGCACCAAATCTGTCATATTGCTGGGGCATCTCTTGTGCACAACCCTCTTCAGGTCACATCACAGATTTTCTATTGGATTTAGGTCTGGGCTCTGGTTGGGCCATTCCAAAACTTTAATTTTCTTCTGGTGAAGCCATTAATTTGTTGATTTGGATGTATGCTTGGGGTCATTGTCGGAATGATAGTTGAAATTCCTCTTTATCTTCAGCTTCTAGCACACACCTGAAGGTTTTGGGCCAAAAGTGACTGGTATTTGGAACTGTTCATAATTCCCTCCACATTCACTAAAGCCCCAGTTACAGCTGAAGAAAAGCAACCCCAAAGCAATATACTGCCACCACCATGCTTCACCGTGGTGATGGTGTTCTTTTGGTGATGCGAAGTATTGTTTTTGCGCCAAACGTACCTTTTGGAATTGTGGCCAAAAAGTTCAACCTTGGTCTCATCAGACTGTAACACTTTTTCCCACATGCTTTTGGGAGACTTGATGTATTGTTTTGCAAAATTTAGCCAGGCCTGGATGTTTTTCTGTGTAAGAAAATGCTTCTGTCTTGCAACCATACCCCATAGTCCAGACATATGGAAAATACGGGAGATTGTTGTCACATGTAGTACACAACCAGTACTTGCCAGAAATTCCTGCATCTCCTGCAGTGTTGCTGTAGGTCTCTTGGCAGCCTCCCTGATCAGTTTTCATCTCGTCTTTTCATCAATTTTGGGGGCACATCCAGTTCATTGCAATGTAACTGTTGTCCCATATTTTCTCAACTTTTTGATGATTGTCTTCACAGTGTTCCATGGTATATCCAATGAGGTGGAAATGTTTTTGTACCCCTCTCCTGACTGATACCTTTTAACAATGAGATCCCTTTGATGCTTTGCAAGCTCTCTCCGAACCATGGATTTTGCTGTAGTAGGCAACTGAGTAAATGTCAGGAAAATCCTACTAGGACAGCTGAACTTTATTTGGGATTAATCAGAGTCTCTTTAATGGATGGTAGGTGTGTACCCAAGAAGACTGAATGCTGTAATTAAATCAAAAGGTGCTTCAACAAAGTATTAGTTTAAGGGTGTGCACACTTATGCAACCAGCGTATTGTACGTTTTTTATTTTTTTATATTTTCCCCTACCAGATTTGTTTGTTTTTCAATTGAACTGTACAGGTTACAGGTCACATTAAAGGTGGTAAAAGTTTTGAAATTATTTATTGTGGTCTCATTTTTTTATATCACAAAAACCCGGAATTTTAACAGGGGTGTGTAAACTTTTTGTATCCACTGTACAGATATCCAGTTTTAAATATTATATATCCAAACTAAAAGATGTACTAATTGAATTATCCTTCTCACCATCTGTTGGTTTAATAACTATTTATCTGGCCATCAACAATCTGTTTTGTGGCAAGGTGACCTATCTCCATGCCTTCCTTTATCCATTGGTGTCCCCCAAGGATCTATCTTAGGCCCGCTCCTTTTCTCCCTCTTTACTAATAATCTACACACAGCTACTCCACGTGGTTCTATAATACAGTATGCAGATGATTCAACACTTATTTGTGTTGCCACTTCTCTATCAGCTCTTCATTCTCAAACACAGTATCTTTCACTTCTGTTGAAACATGGTTAGCCAATGCCTATCTAATCCTAGACCCCAAAAAAAGGTGACGTTTTACAACAGTATCCTCCTGGCCGTTAAGCGCAGGAATGGGTGTGGCCACATTGACATGACTAACGGCTGTGATGGAGCAGGCAAATGATGCATGACTGACATGTCTTGCAGATTTACCTGTGATATTATGAATATTCATTGGCTAATTCTTCCTGAAAGTTGTGCAATCTCGGAGTTGGTTTTATTTATATTTATATACATGGTGGGGGTGGGGGGTTACTGGGGGGGGGGGCTTGCCCCCCCTTGCAAAAAAAAGTGCAGGGTTTTGTCAAATACAGATTAAAAGAACAGGAAGAAAAGCGATTCTGAGCTAGAGTATCAAACTCTAGATTACACCAGCTTTGTACATGCTAAACTGTCTATTAAAATCCACCAAACTCCAAAATGAAGCATTAGATGCAACAAACTGATTGAGCAGTTGTAAAGTAATATGAATGTTTCCTTTCATTGGCAGTACATCGCAGAACCAGAACTTACTTAGTGTGACCTGAACACTAGGAGAAAATAAAAATAAATAAACTTATATTATGCTAATCAGTATAACCAGCCATCTACTTAAATTTTCCCCCCATTTTGTATGTTTACCGCATGCCCTTAATACCGGATGAATATTCATGCAGACTACTGAACCATCTTCATGTTTATTCAAGTGTAGAGAAAAAAAATAGCCATGTGCAAACTGTTGGGCAGGGTTTGTGCAGGTCTTGCTACTATGCATGGGGGGGGGGGGTACTGTTGTAAAACATCATCAACAAAAAATTATTACTCTTCTAACCTAACAAGACATCTATCTCATACCCATCATTTAACATAACAGCCAAAGACAATACTGTCATCTCCCCGCCAACCCACACAAAGCTTCTTTGAGTGGAAATAGACAATAACCTAACATTTGACTTACATGTCTCCCTAACAATAAAAAAAGTCCATAAGAAACTTGGAAGTCTATATAGGCACAAAGGTTCCTGACCAAAATTACATTAGCACAAACCCATCTGCTCTCCACTCTACTATATGCCTCTCCAATTTTAACTAATCTTAGGAAAACTGACTAATCTAAGCTAGAAGCATGTTATAATAAAATTGCTAAGTTTGCATCTGACTACCCATATAGAACACATCATTGTACAGCTTTAAGGATACTAGACTGGCTCGAACTTCCCAACATTATTCTTTACAACCAACTCTCTCTAACTCAAAATTGTAACACAACCAGCCAGAATCCCTGCACAACAAAATGTTATCCTTCCTTACAGTTCCAGCAGACCACTTTGCTCTAACAATAAGAGCTTACTCACAGCCTCCAAGGTCAACAACACTGCAGGAGAATCTTTATTTTCCAGTCTCATATATGGAACTCCCTTCCTAACTCCATTCTCTCAGTCTCATCCACTAACCACTTTAAGCCATCACTTAAAGCTTATCTAAAAAATAAGTGGCTATGTTCCTGTACTAACCCCTCGTGAATGTTCTGATACATCACAGTATACCCCAACCATATCCAACTTCTTCATCGGTGTTTAATCCTTTATTCCTACCGGCCTGTCTTAACCTTATATCTTGACATAAGTCATACTTTACAAATAGTACTAGCTATGTTCAAATCCTAGGTTTTGTTGTCATGGTGTAACAAATTTGTATTTTCTTGTGTATACTACATTTTATTTACTTTATACTTTATTGATTATTGTAATTCGTGCAGTAAAATTTACTGTTAGTCATGGAGCTTTTCTCTCCAGGCCTCCACTGAAAAAGCCCTTGTGTTCAGTCGGACTTTCCCGATAAACGAATGTTAAATGAATAAATAAATAAATATGTGTGTGTGTGTATGTGCGCGCACGCGCCAAACACCCCATACTTCGTTAGCCTTGTAACCTCCAATGATCCTGCAATCCTGTGGTGACTAGCTCACCTAACTGTACCCAAGGTCTGTATTATTAATATATCTGAATTACATTGTCTGTACTTAAAGTCAGATGATATTTAGTGATGTTACTTCTTGATATTTGACAAAGCTGCATATTTTATACAGGATGAAGCAAAATTTTGAAGTAAAATTAGAAGTAATTTAAAATTGGGGATCATACCTCTCAACTATCCAGATTTTTGCCTCATATTTTTGGTCTGTTTTTCACAAAATTGTGGTTTTCTAGGAAATCATTGAAAATTGACGTCAGAAAATAATGACATACATTTGAATTTCAAACTTCATACCTTTAAGAAAATCCATACTAATACAAAACTTGTTATTCTGTCAACTTTCTAACTTTGTAAAAGCAGTGTTTAAAAATTGTCCCTATTTTTGGGTCTTTGTCCCCGTTAGTTATGGCTTTTTGTCCAGATATTTTGATCTAACAGGTTGAGAGGTATGGGGGACACTTGGCGGCTAGGTATACGAAGAGTGTAACATGAGACATTATTTTGTGTACTATGCCATGCTTACCCGCTGTCTAAAAGTACCACTCTTTTTAGTTGTATATTACAATGACACACAGTGTTTGGCCTTTCAGTTGCGCTACAATGACGCACAGTGTTTGGCCAATATCTAGTCTATACGGCGCTTCACATTTCTCTTCCGGAAACAAACAATATGCACTTTATAAAAAAAAAATCTAATCACCGTTTTTATATTGCTACTGCCTCGACACGTAAAATTATTGCTTACACATAACCAGTATTCCACAAAAGACGTTTTCAACCACCGGTACAGATCTAGTAAGCATTTCAGTATTAATCATGGTTTAACCCATATTTGTAAAATCTGCTTTATTATCTTTATGCTCACTACGCAGGATTGTTTTGAGGAAAACAAGGCAATGAGTTGTTAGAACAATATTAACAAGTCGTTAGGGAAACAAAGTAATAGCAACTAATAATTGCAAGCTGTCTGGCATAACATATCTTACATATACTAACCACTATTAAAAGAAGATAGGATTTTCTGCATGTCGCGTGCTATTAAACAGCCATCCGTTAGGGCCACAGGTTGTAATGCCCAGACCGAAGGACCCCGCGCTGTCCGTTATTTCCTGGTTGTCCGTTACTCCCTGGCTGTAGGTTCTAAAACTTTACGCTGCACAATCCGAGAGGTGCCAAGGCAAGTTGAGAGACACTCAAACGGTAGGGGCCATGGCCACCGTTGTAAGCTCTGAGGCTATCAACGACGCTTTTGTCGTATTTTGTGGAATACTGGTTATATGTAAGTATAGTTTATATCATGAGGCAATTTACATTACAAATAAAAACGGTGATTAGATTTTTTTTATATTTATAGCTAATACAGTAGTAGTCAGTGCATATCGTTTGTTCTTGAAGAGAAATATAAAGCACCGCATAGTTCATAGGTAGATACTAGGCTATCGGCCCTGGGGCCTATACAAGCCCAGGCAAAAGGTACCCTGGCTTTTGCCACCCAAGAAAATTATTTTCCTGTGCCACTGTCGAGCAGAGCCACAGAGGTGAAACCTGGCTTTTGCCACCCAAGAAAATTATTTTCCTGTGCCACTGTCGAGCAGAGCCACAGAGGTGAAACCCCCCCTATACAAGCCCAGGCAAAAGATACCCTGGCTTTTGCCACCCAAGAAAATTATTTTCCTGTGCCACTGTCGAGCAGAGCCACAGAGGTGACCCCCCGGTGAATTTCCTATTTCCCATCCAATCATCAAGATTTTTCTTGAAGAGTGCTAATGAGGGGCTTTGTTTGATATAGATAGGTAGTTTATTCCAGAGTATGGGAAGTCTGTGGGACAGGAATCTATCCCTCCGGCATGTTCTGTTTATTGTGGTGACAAGGTTTAGGTCCCTAGAGCGTGTTGCTCGGAGGGATTGGGATTTCTTTAAGTGGAGCATGTCCAACAGCTCTGGGTTTGACATAGCTTTGTATGTTAGGCAGAGATCACCTCTGAGTAGGCGATATGCGACGGAGTAAAGCTGGAGTTTATTGAGATGGTCTGCGTACGGCATCTGTTTGAGGCCAGTAATCCTCTTTGTGAGGTATTTCTGCGGCCTTTCCAGTTGTTGCAGATGTCTTGTGAGGTACATACCAAAAGGGGCGTTGTACTCTATAATGGGTCTAATGAGTGATGAGTAGAGGGGAACAGTGACCTCTTTTTTTCTGGATGAAAAACCTTTTGTGATGAGGTGTGCCACGTAGAAGGATTTCCTGACTACTGTGGCGATGTGATTATCAAAGGAGAGACTACTGTCCACCTGTGTCCCAAGGTCTCTTATCACACTTTCGTTGTTAAGTATACTACCGCCTATGTTGTAGTTCGTGGGTACAGAGTTTTTACCAAAGGGGATGACAATGCACTTTTTTGCATTGAGCTTGAGGTCATGGCTTTGACACCAGGCATCTGTCTCAATGAGGCCCTTTTGTAGGATGTCCACATCGTTAGGAGTTTCGATTATGGCTCCTAGTTTGCAGTCATCTGCGAACCGTTAGCCATAAAGATCTTCTGTGTTAGCCTGTACTTCAGAGAAGTAGATACCAAACAGGAGAGGACCCAGGACTGAACCCTGTGGTACTCCACTTGTCACTGGTCTGAAGTCGGATTTGGAGTCTGCTACTTTCACAGTGTGGGTTCTGTCAGTGAGCCAGTTGGCAACCCATCTTGTGACATAGGGATTTATACCTAGTTTAGTGAGTTTATCTATAATTCCAGAGTGGGGGACGGTGTCGAAAGCCTTGGCAAGATCTAGATAGGCTGTGTGAACCACTTTACCCATGTCTGTGGCTTTGGTGACTGCTTCAAAGAAGTCTATCAGGTTTAGGAGACATGATCTGCCTTTTACAAACCCGAACTGGGTGGGATCCAGAGTTTGGAGATTACCAATGTCTTTGTTTGTAAGTTCCATGATGATACGTTCCATGGCCTTTCAGACCAGGCTCGTCAAGCTAATGGGGCGGTAGTTCCCGGGGTCCATGGTGGCTCCCCCCTTGTGGAGTGGGATAACCGTTGCTGTGCGCCATTCTTCAGGCACAAAGCCTGAGGTGAGGCTATGATTGAACATGGTACTTAGTTGGGGTGCCAGTTCGTTCTGTAGTTCGTGTAGAACGCAGCCTGGGATGTTATCTGGTCCCATGGATGCTGTGTTCTTGGCTTTGGAGAGTGTGGTTTTTACCTGTGCAGATGTGATTACAGGAACTTTGCATTCTTCCGGTATAGAGATGGGCTCTTTAGGGGGTGAGAGGGAGGTAAAGTTAGCACTGAACCTATCTGCCAGGATGTTGGCAATATCAGTTGGGTCTGTATATTTAGTGCCATTGTGCTGTAACTCAGAGCAGATCTGAGTGTTGCTATTGAGATTCTTGACATAGCTATAGAATGCTTTGTGGTTGTCTTTAGAATCAGTGGAGATTTTGTTTTCGTAACTAGCTTTGGAGGATTTTATCAGGGATCGCAACTTCTTACTGAGGCTGACCAGGGAGCTCCTCCACTCGTGGGATTTTACTCTCTTTTGCAAGAGTTTCTTCCTTCTGTTGTACAGTTTGTTTATGGCAGGGGACTACCAGATTGGCTTCCTTTTTTTGGAGGATAGCGACTTGGTTCTGTTTGGGATAGCACGATCCATGCACTCATGTAAATGCTTATAAAGTGCAATTGTGTAGGGTTCAGTAGTCGTAACTGTATTGTCCATCTGCATGGGTGTCATGAAGTTCACCACTTCTGTCTTAAGAAGCATGAAGTTGGCTTTGGAGACATTTTTTACCATGGTTTCCTTAATGGGGGGTGGAGGCAGGATGTGGATATCTAGGGTAATTAGCTTATGGTCGGATCGGACCAATGAGGCATTGACTTCAGGTGTGGAACACCAGTCACTCATATTGGTAATGACTAGATCTAGGATATTGTTGCCCTTGGTGGGGGGGTGTGGATAGGTTGATCCAGGGCATTGGAGTTTATGAATTCCAGAAAGCGTTGAACGAAGGAGTTGTTACATGAGTAGTTTTCCCAGTTAATGGTGGGGTAGTTGAAATCTCCCATTATTAGGGTGTTTGGTTGAACCCTAATATTTTCCAGTACATCAAGAAAAGAGGAGTGGAAATCCTGGGGCATGGTGGGTGATCTGTAGCAAGCTACAATTTGGATTGCAGTTTTGCCCAAAGTTAGTTGCACTTGGATAACCTCGGCTGCATTATGCTGAGCAACTAGCCTGGAGGTGTGGATATCCTTAATGAAAATGGACACACCTCCGCCTTTGGTGTTCTGGTCCAGGTTACATGGCCGAAAAGTGTGGTATGAGTTATAGCCTGGTAGTGCAGGGGTGCTCTCTGGAGCCTTGAACCAGGTCTCAGTCAATGCACAGATATCGATGTTCTCCATTTTAAGGAGTGCCTCGAGTGAGTGCATTTTGAGATTTAGACTTCTAGCATTGAGTAGCATCACCCTCAGTTTTTGCTTGCCTTTTCCTGTTACGGTGGTGAATTTGTCATTTGAACCTTGCCTAAAAAAGGCACTATAGGGGCTGCAAGAACCTTAGCCAGTATCCGGAATCCCAGGGGTGACAGGTGCAGGCCATCTGTGGCAAAGCATCGTGGTGTGTCGACCATGTCATCCCAGGCAGACATATACTGGATCCCTTTAGAATGGCACCAGAAGCTTAGCCAATTGTTGAAGTCGATCATTTTGTCCTTGTACTGCGGCATCATTCTGGGTGATGGCATAATGCTACTCAGGGCTAGGGTCATACCTGCCTGGGCTACAAGATCGGAGAGCTCTTCCATGTCTCTTTTCATGTAGTCCAGGGAGGTACGTCTCAGGTCGTTCACACCAACATGGACAATGACAGAGTCATATTTGTACTTGTTGTGGAGTGACCCGAGTGCATGGTTTATGTGGCGGATCCTGGCACCTGACAGGCAGCTGACAGAAACCTTCTCCTTGTTTAGCCTGGTGAGTGGGACATCAGTGTGCCTGACTATAGAGTCGCCTATGACTAGTGTGTTGGGTACGTTGTTTTGCCTTATTGGCTGTGGTTGAGTGGCACACTGAGTCTGCGGGCTATGTGTCATTTGGTTGTGTTGTGGGGTGGTGGTTGCTTGCATTTCTGGTTTGGAGGTCTCTGTTACTTGAGCAGATTATTATTGAGAGCCTCTGCAAATGTTTTTGTGTTTCTGTGTGTGGATTTTGGTGGTGTAGATTTAGTGAGACTATGTGATGAGTGTGGTGTGGTGCAAGTGTTTACCTTCTCCTCTTGACTGTCAAGTTCAGTCTTGATTGGAGAGAGCTTTACCTCCAGTTTGGCTCGATAAGTGCATCTCTCACAGGTTGTAGTGTTGGGTGGTAGGAGGAGAGGGTTGTCTGTGTACATGAGGCAGTTTCTACATTGCCCCAAGATGCCCAGATTCATCAGATAGACAGGAGAGAACAATGGGAGCTGACCCTTGGACATGCCTGAATAAAAAAAATATTTTCCTCTAGATAAGTGAGGAAAGTGAGTACAAGAGCTGTTTTTCTCTAAGCAAGTGAGGAAAGTAAGTACCAAAACTGTTTTCCTCTAGGTAATGAGGAAGGTTGAGTGCTGTAGTAATTAGTAGGTTATTTAGTGCTTACAATTTCTGAACAATTGCTGATCACGAATAAGCAAATTCAAGTGCTAAAAGTAAGAATCTGTATCCGGACTAGACTAGTTACAGGAAAGGGGGGAAACAAGTGCAAATGTGGGCTTTTAAATCAGAAAGTTGAGAGAGATGGAAAAACTGCCCAAACGGCCAATAACTACAATTTCTGGGCCAGAACCACTCCTTATGTGGTAGATAGGTTACCTAGTGCTTACCACTCCCACTGATAAGCTAGAAGGCTTCCCTCCAACACAGAAAGCTTAGGGGGGCTCAGAAGCTTACATACAGTCCTGGATACAGCAAATCTGAATCTGGACTACACTAGTTACAGGAAAAGTATTTTTTTTAATATGTATGTGTATATATATATATATATATATATATATATATATATATATATATACAGAAAAGTAGCTAAAACAGCAGTCAAAACAATTCAAATGCAGTGCAAGCTAGCACACTTGAGTATGTAGCAATGTTAGACCAAACAGTTTAAAAAAATGCAATTAAATTAAAAATGACTAAAAACAATGCAGACGGAGTCTATTAGGTAGAATGAGGTAAAGAGATGGGACTGGGGGGAGTGTCCCAGATCAAATCTACAGTGGGGGCGGGCAACTGCAAAAACCTCCAAATTTAAATAACAATGCAGGAATAGGGAGGGTGGGAAAACCAACACCTTCAGCAGAGATCTGAAAAACTATACAGTGAAGCAAAAATAACAATGTACAACTCTGAAGTCGGCCAGCAATGATATAAAATTAGTCAAACAACAATTACCAGTACACAACTCTGAAGTGCCAGAAAAATATACTCAGCTCTGTATATCTTCAGATAGTTTGAAGTTCTTTCAGGACACAGGAAGGCTCCAGCAATGATATGCAGATTTTTTTACTAAGAGGGTCTAACTTTATGCAAATAATCCTTGAGATGGTCAGATAACACACAGGATGTAAAACCAGTTACATCAACTTAAAACACAGAGAAATAGGGGGAGGGGGGAAAAACACCTTCTGCAGAGATCTGAAAAACTATACAATGAAGCAAAAATAACAGTGCACAATTCTGAAGTCAGCCAGCAATGATATAAAATTAGTCAAACAACAATTACTAGTACACAACTCTGAAGTGCCAGAAAAATATACTCAGCTCTGTATATCTCCAGATAGTTTGAAGAGCACTCTTTCAGGACACAGGAAGGCTCCAGCAATGATATTCAGATTTTTTTACTAAGAGGGTCTAACTTTATGCATGTTACTGTAGAATAGATATTGGACAAATATTCTGTGTTATTGTAGCACAACTGTAGAGTAGTAGTAAATAAGAATGGCATACTACACAAGACCACATTACTGCTTTTCGTATACGTCACGTACTTCTGATTTTGCTTCAACATTTTACTTAGTCCTATATAAATATGCTGTATTGTCATATACCGAGAAATAACTTCAATAAATAATATCATCGGACTTTATATATATATATATATATATATATATATATATATATATATAGGTTCATAGGTTCATACTAGGCTATCTGCCCTAGGGCATTTATAAGCCTAGCCAGAGTGTGTTTGGCTTTCGCCACCCATTTTAAATTAATTTTGCTATGCCCTTTTTCGAGGTTAGTATACTGTGCCTCTGTCTAACAGTGACACAGAAGTGATACCCGGGATAAACCTACGATCTCCCATCCACTCATCAAGATTCCTCTTGAAGAGAGTCAATGAGGGACTCTGCCTAACCTGGACTGGGATTTTATTCCAGAGTGAAGGGAGCCTCTGGGTTATGAATCTGTCCCTCCAGCATGTCCTATTTATTTCAGTGCTGAGGTTCAAGTCTCTCGAGCGTAGCTCGATGGGATTTGGATTTTTTGAGGTGCAGCATGTCCCTTAATTCCGGGTTGGACATGGCCTTATACGTCAGGCACAGGTCACCTCTGAGCAGGCGGTATGCCACTGAGTAGAGCTGGAGTTTCTTTAACCGGGCAGCATATGGCATCTGTTTGAGCCCTTTGATCCTCTTGGTGAGGTACTTTTGGGGTCTTTCCAGTTGCTGCAGGTGTTTGGTAAGATACATCCCAAAAGGGGCATTGTACTCGATTATGGGCCTGATAAGGGATGAGTAAAGAGGCACGATGACCTCCCCTAATCTAGATGTGAATTCCTTCATGATTAGGTGGGCTATATAAAATGTTTTTCTAACCACTTTGGCCACGTGGTTGTCAAATGAGAGATTGCTATCAACTTGGGTCCCCAGGTCCCTAATTACTTCTTCTGTACTTAATGGATTACCACCTATGTGGTAATTTGTGGGCACTTTGTTTTTGCCAAAGGGGATGACTATACACTTTTTGGCGTTTAGCTTGAGGCCATGGCTCTGGCACCAGTTGTCTGTTTCTATGAGGCACTTTTGGAGGATGCTTGTGTCGGCTGGAGAGTCGATTATGGCCCAGTTTGCAGTCATCTGCGAACTTGGTCAGCCACAGTCCTTCCGTGTTGGCCTGTACCTCCGAGAAATATATACCAAACAAGAGAGGTCCCAGGACTGAGCCTTGTGGGACGCCACTTGTAACTGGTTTGGAGTCTGACATGGCTCCAGCAATTCTAACCATGTGGGTTCTGTCCTTGAGCCAGTTTGCAACCCATCTAGTGACATAGGGGTTTATATTTAAGCTGGTGAGCTTATCTATAATGCCCGAGTGGGGTATTGTATCGAAGGCTTTTGCGAGGTCCAGATAGGCTGTGTGGACCACCTTCCCTTCGTCAATGGCCTTGGTGACTGTTTCAAAGAAGTCAACCAGGTTTAAGAGGCAGGATCTGCAAACATAGTGACATAGGGGTTTATATTTAAGCTGGTGAGCTTATCTATAATGCCCGAGTGGGGTATTGTATCGAAGGCTTTTGCGAGGTCCAGATAGGCTGTGTGGACCACCTTCCCTTCGTCAATGGCCTTGGTGACTGTTTCAAAGAAGTCAACCAGGTTTAAGAGGCAGGATCTGCCCTTAACAAAGCCAAACTGGGTAGGATCCAGTGTCTGTAGGTCCCCAATATCTTTATTTATGAGGTCCATGATGATCCTTTCCATAGCTTTGCAGACCAAGCTAGTCAGGCTTATGGGGCGATAGTTTCCAGGGTCCGTTGAGGCACCACCTTTGTGGAGAGGGACCACTGTTGCTGTACGCCACTCTTTGGGTACATATCCTGTAGTAAGGCTGAGATTGAACAGTAGTTTTATGTTTGGGTTTAGCTCTTCTTGGAGTTCATGTAGGACGCAGCCTGGGACACCGTCTGGTCCCATTGATGCTGTGTTTTTGCTTTGAGAGGGCGGCTCCCACCTGAGCATCTGAGATGTCAGGGAGGCAGCACTCTGCTGGGATAGATATTTGCCCTTTTGGTGGGGGGGGGGGGGAGAAGTTTGCGCTGAACCTGTCAGCTAGGATGTTGCCAATGTCTGTGGGATCAGTGTATTTTTTGTCATTTTGGACTAATTCTGAGCATATCTGGGAATTCCCACCCAGGTTCCTAACATAACTAAAGAAAGCCTTGTGATTATCCTTAGTGTCCTGTGCAATTTTTATCTCGAAGCTGGCCTTTGACGATTTTATGAGTGCCCTTAGTTTTTTGCTAATACTGATCAGAGATGCCTTCCCTTTTTGGGATTTTGCTCTATCATGTAGTAGCTTCCTCCTTCTATTGTATAGTTTGTTTATGGCTGGGGTCCACCAGACAGGTCGTCTGCCTTTGGAGGATTGGGTCTTGGTTTTATTTGGGATTGCATGATCCATGCATTCCTGAAGGTGTTCATAGAATGCATTTATAAAGGATTCTGCAGTCTGGGCCGTATTTTCCACAGGCCCGGGGGCTTTGAAGGATTTCACCTCGGTTTTGAGGAGTGTGAAATTTGCTTTAGAGAAGTTTTTCACTGTGGTTTTCTGGGCAGGGGGTGGGGTCGGGATGTGAATATCCAGTGAGATCAGTTTATAGTCTGATCTTACCAGTGAGGAATACACTTCTGGTCTGGAGCATAGAGTCCCCATGTTGGTGATGATCAGGTCCAGTATATTTTCCCCTCTTGTGGGAGCGGTAACAAGTTGTTCCATAGCATTTGAGTTTATGAATTCTAGGAACCTTTGGGCAAGGGTGTTGGCGCTAGAGTAATGCTCCCAATCTATGTTTGGGTAGTTGAATTCGCCCAATATAATGGTGTTCGGAGAGGCCTTCATATTTTCCAGTGTTCTCAGGAAGGCCAAGTGGGGTTCCTGGGTTTGGGAGGGTGGTCTGTAGCAGGCTATAAACTGGAAGGCAGTTTTACCCACTGTTAGTTGCACATGGATAGTCTCTGATGCTTCGTGCTTTGCCACCAACCTGGAGGTGTGGGTATCTTTGATGAATATCGATACTCCCCCTCCTTTTGTGGTTCGGTCCAAGTTTTCGGGCTGAAGCATGGTATGAGGTATAACCTGGTAGTGCTGGGGTGCTCTCGGGAGTCCTGAACCAGGTTTCTGTTACTGCACAGATATCGATGTTCTCCATGCTAAGGAGAGTTTCGAGTGCATGCATCTTGAGGTTTAGACTTCTAGCGTTGAGTAGCATTACTCTTAGTTTCTTATCCCTTGTGATACCTATGGAGGTGGGTTTGTCTTTTGAGCCTTGCCTAAAAAAGGCACTATGGGGTAGCAAGAGCCTTTGCCAATATCCGAAAGCCCAGGGGTGACAGGTGCAAGCCGTCCCTAGCAAAGCATCGTGGCTTGTCATGCATATCATCCCAAGCTGACAGGCATTGGATCCCCTTTGAATGACACCAATACTTAAGCCAATTGTTGAAATTGATCATCTTGTCTTCATATTGTGGCATCATTCTTGGTGAGGGTAAGATGCTACTCAAGGTCAGGGTCATACCAGCCTGGGCTACATGCTCAGAGAGCTCCTCTATGTCTCTTTTCATGTAGTCCAGGGAGGTACGTCTCAGGTCATTCACACCAGCATGGACAATGACTGAGTCATATTTATACTTGCCTTGGAGTGACCTGAGAGCTTGTGTTATGTGGCGGATCCTAGCGCCAGACAGGCTGCTCACCGTGACCTTCTCCTTGTTCAGCCTGGTGAGCGGGACGTCAGTGTGCCCGACGATAGAGTCACCTATTACAAGTGTATCAGGTGTGTTGTTTAGCCTTAAGGGCTGTGACTGTTCGGCACACTGGCTTTGTGAGATATGTGTTGCACGTGTTTTGTTTTGGGGTAGCGGTTGCTTGGGTGTCTGCTTTGGAGGTCTGTGCTGCTTAGGCAGATCTTTATTTAGAGCCTCTGAGTATGTTTTTGTGTGATTATGTGTTTGGTTTGCTGTCGTGGTAGGTCTATGTGAGACTGGAATTGTAGTGAGTGTGGTTTCCTTCTCCTCCTGACTGGTTATGCCAGTACTAAGTTGAGAGAGCTTAGCCTCCAATTTGGCTACATGGTTGCATCTCTCACATGTGTTGGAATTTGTTGGGAGGAGGAGAGGGTTGTCTGTGTACATGAGGCAGTTGTAACATTGCCTCAAGATTCCCATATTCACCAGCTGGACCGGAGAGGAGAATGACAACTGACCTTTGGACATGCTAGAATAATATTGGGAATTCCTTTATAATTGAAAACAAGGGCCAATGGGGAGCGAGGGTGTAGTGCTTTTAATTTTTAGTGCTGACTTATAATTGCTTTAGTGAGCAAGTGCCAGGTAACAAGTGCAATGTGTTACAGGTAACTTAAATGCAAAAACGACAAACAGTAACTTTCTTTCAAGCGAAGCAAGGAAATAAGTACAGTAAGCAATGCAGATATCACTAGGGATCCACAGAAGCGCTGAGAAGCCGCGTTTTAGGTGGAATTAGCGTTCCAGGGAAATAACAAGCATACAAACAAAGCTAGATTCAACAGGCCTGGATCTAGTCTATGCTACAGCAAACAAGGTGTACCAATTTCAGTAAGATACAGTTCGAATATTCAAGCACTATAAACCTTTAACCAGAAATTCCCAGCTCAGAAGGGCAGAGTCCAGCCTCTCCTCCCACAAGAGTGCAGACCACGAACCTTCTTAATGCAAAATAACTGGCCTGAAGCCCAAGTGCTTAAACCAGAGCTAATACACTTTAAGAATAACAGACACTGAGCTCTCAATCAGCAGTTCCCAACTTAGAAGGATGAAAGCTACCTGTCCTGCCACCACAGTGCATGCCACAAACCTTCCTAATATAGAACAACTGGTCTGAAGCCCAAGTGCTTAATCCAAAAGACTTAGAATGATAGCTACACTTTAACCAAGTTACTACCAAGCAGTAATAAATACAACTGAATACTTTAAATAATGCCTGGATTAGTGCTCAAGTTATACAAACAAAGCTAGATTCAGCAGGCCTGGATCTAGTCTATGCTACAGCAAACAAGGTGTACCAATTTCAGTAAGAAGCAGTTCAAATATGCAGGCACTATAAGCCTTTAACCAGAAATTCCCAGCTCAGAAGGGCAGAGTCCAGCCTCTCCTCCCACAAGAGTGCAGACCACGAAATGTAAAATAACTGGCCTGAAAGCCCAAGTGCTTAAACCAGAATTAATATACTTTTAGAATAACAGACACTGATTTGCACTGGGTGTGACTAGGATGGACAGGATTAGGAATCAGTATATTAGAAGGTCAGCTCAGGTTGGACAGTTTGGAGACAAAGCAAGAGAGGCGAGATTGCGTTGGTTTGGACATGTGCTGAGGAGGGATGCTCAGGGAAATAACAAGCATACAAACGAAGCTAGAGTCAGCAGGCCTGGATCTAGTCTATGCTACAGCAAACAAGGTGTACCAATTTCAGTAAGATACAGTTCGAATATTCAGGCACTATAAACCTTTAACCAGAAATTCTATATATATATATATATATATATATATATATATATATATATATATATATATATATATATATATATATTCTTCTTTCGGCTGTTCCCGTTAGGGGTCGCCACAGCGGATCTTCTGTTTCCATTTCTTCCTGTCCTCTGCATCATGCTCTTTCACACCAACCGCCTGCATGTCCTCTCTCACCACATCCATAAACCTTATCTTAGACATTCCTCTTTTCCTCTTACCTGGCAGCTCCATCCTTAGCATCCTTTTCCCAATATACCCAGCATCCCTCCTCAGCACATGTCCAAACCAATGCAATCTCGCCTCTCTTGCTTTGTCTCCAAACTGTCCAACCTGAGCTGACCTTCTAATATACTGATTCCTAATCCTGTCCATCCTAGTCACACCCAGTGCAAATCTTAACATCTTTAACTCTGTAACATCCAGCTCTGACTCCTGCCTTTTCGTCATTGCCACCATCTCCAACCCATATAACATAGCTGGTCTCACTACCTTCTTGTAGACCTTCCCTTTCACTCTTACTGGTACCCATCTGTCACAAATCACTCCTGACACTCTTCTCCACCCATTCCACCCTGCCTGTACTCTCTTCTTCACCTCTCTTCCACACTCACCATTACTCTGAACTGTCGATCCCAAGTACTTAAACTCATCCACCTTTACCAACTGCACTCCCTGCATCCTCACCATTCCTCTACCCTCCCTCACATTTACACACATATATTCTGTATATATAATGTAATACAGCTATAGCAAGTAAATGCAGACCCCTTGGGTATAGTTGGGTAAGGTAGTCACCATAGGATTATAGACTCATGGGAGGTTACTAGGCTAATGTTCATGGAGCCGTTTTAAACCTAGCTATTTGTGGCCCAGTTTTCTCCATTATCAATGCCCAAGGACTAAAACTGCTTTGGTATATGCCTATGCCGTAAGGCATTACAAAAGCAGTACATAATTGAATTATCCTTCTCTTAACATCTTCCATGACTACATGTTTTATGTTGTTAGTCCCAGTGTTGTGTTCTGCTGGCAGAAGATCTGTTGTATTGACCTTGTACAGTTTAAGCTCTGCTTGGCCGCAGTAACTACAGTGTAGTGGGTGAGTCTGTTGCCCAAAAGGCCCTAACTACAAGAAGATAGAACTTGGTAGCTGAGTCAGATAAATAGTGAACCAATATCCTTTGTTTGCCTGTCTTTAAGCTACCATGACAGTATGGGAAATAGTCTTTAGCCTAGAAAAGACCTGGTGTTATTTTACTATATCTATTCCATTTAAACAGATAGCATAACTCAAGTATTTCATCTGACCTGCCATAGCAACCGTATTGTAAACTACATTTGGTGTTTGGTGGGAGAATGTTTTGCCATGAAACTTTATGGTTGCAGTCACAGAGTGGTTGTAAAGGAGATAAGTTATTCACTGCCTATAGGTGTAGCAATTCGTACCTCTCAACTGTCCAGAATTTTGCGGACTGTCCACATTTTTGCCTCATATTTTTAGTCTGTTCTTTTTAAAATGTGTGGTCTTATGGTAAATAACTGAGGACTGAAATCATTAAACAATGACACCCATTTGAGTTTTAGACTTTATATCCTTCCAAAAGTACACCCTAACACAAACCCTGTTATTCTAGCAACGTCCTAAGTTTATAAAAGGAATATTTAAAATCTGTCCTTAAAATCGGTAGAGGGAGACAACCCATTTGCTGCATATGGCATTCCTTTAGCAGTCATTCAAAGCCACGCCCGAGTCATTCCTCTCAACCTCTTAGCACAAGAATTCTTATCCAAGCCAACAATAATGGGGGACAAAGGCCCAAAATCAGGGGCAGGTTTTAAACATTACTCTTAATAAATTTAGAAAATTGCTAGAAAGCTGCTAGAATAACAGGTTCTGTATCAGCATACATTTTCTGAAGGATATTAATTCTGAAACTCAAATGCCTGTCGTTATTTAATGACTTTAATCCCTAAAAATTTGCCAGCAATCAACAAATTGTATGAGGAACAAACCAGGAATGTGGCGCAAAAATCTGGACCTTCTGAGAAATTCTGGACAGCTGAGACATATAGCTGAAACCTGTATGAAAATGGTCTGGGGTGTTTAAAGTTATGCCAAAACACCCACCCATATGCTGTACCTCTATCAAAACAGATTAGTCATGGAATAAATTTGTTATGTCCATCCAATCGTCCAGGTTTATTTTGAAAGATGCTAGGGTGTCACTTTGTTTAACTTGCAGGGGTAGTATGTGTGACGATAGGAGGTACTGCTAGCCATGCTAGGAGAAGTAGGACAGTGGATGTGTAACATATCCCAGCACAGCTAGATGGAATTTTGTAAATAATTATATGTTATTTTATATCAAACTGATTTGCAGAGATGCTTGTGCTGAAAATTTATTTGTGAGATTTGCTTTTGTTAAAATGTAACAACAGTGCATCCTGCTCGAAGGAAAATAAATGTACAAGTATTATTGTAAGAGGTTAATCTCAAACTTTAAAAATATATCTGAAAATAAATTACTTTATGGGTTAAGCCATAAAGATGTTATCCCACAGTTTTGAATGGAGCCAGAGATGCAATGTCTATGCTAGAGAATAGGTTCTAGCTCCTGTAGAAAGAATGTAATGGTTTTATTTTATGGCTTCCAGATGGCTTAATAAGACTTAGCTAAAGGTCTAGTGTGTATTGTAGCACATAGGTGCTAAACCCTGGCAGCTTCTAGTGATGGGGATAGTGCGGGAAACAGAGTCCGATGACTAGATGTGTGTGATGTCTTTCTGTAAGCCAGAAATAATATTTAGATATTAGTAGGAGATTGCTCTCAGTATTCTGTATTCTGTCATGAATCTGACAACAAGGACCACTCATCCACATTATCTTGCTTTGCTCTATTTACTAAGTAGGAACAGTAATTCCTTAGATTAGTCAGGGAAATATAGTGAAAATATTTAAGCATTTATTTTTTCTGCAGCTGTGTGACTCTTTCCAGCTGTGTTATTTTCAATATTTTCTGTGCTGAAACTCTGGTGTTTACTGTAAATATATATTTAGTAATTTCATGTTCTTTTATTATTAAATATATTTAAACTCTTCATTGTGGCTGGTCCTTTTTAGAAAATATCCCCAGGACTCCACTGAAAATGGACACTTGTTGTCCAGTCGGACTATCCTGGCAAACAAATGTTAAATAAATAAAAATATTTAGGTTTTGAGAGTACTTGCACATATTTATTTGTTGATAACTCTGGCCACTCTTGAAATCCTGCAACATTACCATTTGTATTAATATTAATCTCACTCAGTATAATTGGATACCATTTTAAGACCCTTATAGTAACTGACTAGTGGCAATGAATCTACTTTATAGTCTGGGCAAAGTTGGTAGAGCAGGTAATCTCTGCCAGTCTTTCCCAGGTGCGTTTGTGTGTATGAAAATTAAATCTCAAAGAGTGTGTGTGTTAGCAACTTGGAGCAGGGACACAAAGCACTGGTTTCACAGAGATAGTGGTAGAGGATTTGGCTTGGGCACTTGGCTGAGGATTTAACTCTGAAGCTGTGCCTGTAGGGAGTCTTACTGGGGACCTGGAGGGAGACAGAGAAATCCAGACCTTTGGCTGACTGTGTTCCCTGTGTATTCTTAAGGGAAATTGTGCTTGATGCAGAGAGGTTTGCATCTGGAAATACTGAGTGTATCCATTGGTATTCCAAGTGAATGTCCCTCTCCAGTGTCAGTGGTGTGGATTCAGGCTCCTTGATTACTGGCCCAGATTGAGGACGTCACAGTATGTTCCAGAGATTACGGCTAGTGTTGAGTAGTTGGGTAATAAAATTGCATCTCCAGAGATTTTGTTTATTTGCTGATGGAGATTTAAGTCCCAAGTTCTGGTACCAATGGAGCTGTTTAACTTGCAAAGGTACAGGAAATCAAAGGAGACATGGCTTAGATCACTCTACAACAGACTATAAAAAATAAATAAAGGAATAGCACTTTAAGCCTTTTCTGGCAGTTTAGGGACATTAGCCCAACAATCTTCTTGGTTAGGAAACTGTGGCTTTTCGAGTTACAGTAGAGAGTCGATTATCCAAACTAATTGGGATCTAGGGTAGTTCGGATAATCAAACTGTTCAGATAACCAACATACATTGAACCAGATAAAAAAAATGCAAAAATCTTGTTTTTTCTGCATGCTTTTCAACCATTCAGTGATTCCAGTGGACAATAAAGAATATTTTTTACACACGAGCAGGCTACAAACTCAAAAAAACATGCACAAGCAAATATGTATAACATTTACATATTCAAACTTTATGATTTTTCCTACCTAAAAACTTTGGAAGACTGCATTCAGATAACTGATGTTTTTGATAATCGACGTTCGGATAATCGACTCTCTACTGTAGTTAATACATCAAGAAACGTACATCCCAGAGGGAGCATTGTACTCAGTAACTGACATAATTAGGGCTGCATACAGGTGGATGATATGCTTTTATGAATTAATTGTGCTAGACAGAAGGATTTAGCAGGATATAGGTTTTATGTAATTTATAAATTTAGCCTAAAACCTGTTATTTTGTGCGACTGGTACACATTTAATGCATAGTTGTCATAGGTTCATAGGTTCATACTAGGCTATCTGCCTGAGGGCATTTACAAGCCTAGCCCATAGTTTTGTGGCTTACGCCACCCCTTTAGTATGGGGAACTATACCCATTATTTTGCTGTGCCTCTGTTGAGCAGTGACACTGAGGTAATCCCTGGGGTATATCTGCGATCTCCCATCCATTGGTCAAGATTTCTCTTGAACAAGGCCAGCGAGGTGCTCTGCCTCACATATACCGGGATTTTATTCCACAGCATAGGGAGTCTTTGGGTGATGAATCTATCCCTCCAGCGCGTCCTATTAATAGCCGTGTCGAGGTTTAAGTCTCCCGCCCTTGTGGCACTGACGGATCTAGATTTTTTGAGGTGAAGCATATTCATCAAATCTGGGTTTGACATGGCCTTGTATGTTAGGCAAAGGTCACCTCTGAGCAAGCGGTAAGCAACTGAATAGAGCTGGAGTTCTTTCAGTCGGGCAGCATAGGACAGATGTTTGAGTCCCTTTATCCTTTTGGTGAGGAACTTTTGTGGCCTCTCCAGCTGCTGCAAGTGTCGGGTCAGATACATTCCGAATGGGGCATTGTACTCAATCATTGGTCTGATGAGTGATGAGTATAGGGAGACTATGACCTCCCTTGATCTAGATGAGAATCCCTTCATGATAAGGTGGGCAATGTAGAAGGTCTTCCTAACTACTTTAGCTACATGGGTGTCGAATGACAGACTACTATCAACCTGGGTCCCCAGGTCCTTGATAACTTCTTCTGTGCTCAGTGGATTGCCACCTATTTGGTAGCTAGGGGTAACCTTGTTTTTCCCGAAGGGTATGACTATGCATTTTTGGCATTTAACTTTAGGCCATGGCTCTGGCACCAGTTATCCGTTTCTGTGAGACCCTTCTGAAGGATATCTGTGTCAGATGTGTTTTCTACTATGGCCCAGTTTGCAGTCATCTGCAAACTTTGTCAGCCATAACCCTCCTGTGTTTGCTTGTACTTCGGAAAAGTAGATGCCAAACAAGAGTGGGCCCAGGACTGAGCCCTGTGGTACACCACTTGTGACAGGTTTTGAGTCTGACATGGCGCCAGCAACTCTGACCCTGTGGGTTCTGTCACTCAGCCAGTTTGCAACCCATCTTGTGATGTATGGGTTAACATTTAAGCTGATGAGTTTTTCAATGATACCCGAGTGGGGTATTGTATCGAAGGCCTTCGCCAGATCGAGGTAGGCTGTATGGACTGCCTTTCCCTCATCAATGGCTTTGGTGACTAGTTTCGAAAAAGTCAACCAAGTTTAGAAGGCATGATCTGCCTTTGACAAAGCCAAACTGGGATGGATCCAAAGTCTTCAAATTCCCTATGTCTTTATTTATGAGGTCCATTATGATCCTCTCCATGGCTTTGCAGATAAGGCTTGTCAAGCTAATGGGCCGGTAATTTCCAGGGTCGGTGGAGGCACCGCCTTTGTGAAGTGGGACCACAGTTGCAGTGCGCCACTCCCTGGGTACGTATCCAGAGGTAAGACTATGATTAAACAGCTGTCCTAGCTGTGGGTTTAATTCCTCGTTGAGTTCGTGGAGCACACAGCCGGGGACACCATCAGGTCCCATGGATGCTGTGTTTTTGCTTTGGAGAGAGCAGTTCTCACTTGGGCGTTGGAGATGTTTGGGGGCTGCAATCGCTTGGTATAGATATCTCTCCTTTTGGGGAGGGGAGTTTGCACTGAACCTGTCAGCCAGTATGTTGGCAATGTCTGTAGGATCAGTAATCTTCACATCATTTTGAACTAGTTCTGAGCATATCTGGGAGTTTCCTCCCAGGTTTCTAACATAGCTAAAGAAGGCCTTATGATTGTCTTTTGAGTCTTTAGCTATTTTTCTCTCAAAATTTGCTTTGGATGATTTTATGAGAGCTCTTAGTTTTTTACTTATAGTGATCAAGGGTGTCTTACCTTTTAAGGATTTTGCTCTATCTTGTAGTAGCTTCCTCCTTTTGTTGTAGAGTTTGTTTATGGCTGGGGTCCACCAGACTGGACGCTTGCCTTTGGTACAAAGAGTCTTTGTTTTGCTTGGGATTGCCTTATCCATGCAGTCCTGCGGGTGCTGGTAGAAGGCATTTGTAAGTGATTCAGTGGCTTGAGTACTGTTTTCCGTCCCCTCGGGGGCCTTAAAGGAGACCACACTAGTCTTTAGAAGTGTGAAGTCGGCGTTCGAGAAGTTCTTTACTGTGGTCTTTTTTATTTCAGGTGGGGGTGGGATGAGGACCTCCAGCGAGATTAGTTTGTGATCTGATCTCACCAGTGAGGGGTATACTTCCGGTGTTGAACATTGTGCTCCCATGTTCGTGATGATGAGATCAAGTATGTTTTCTCCTCTTGTGGGGATGGTGACTAGTTGTTCCATGGCATTTGAGTTTATGAATTCCAGGAACTTTTGGGCTAGGGTGTTTGGGCTTGAGTAGTGTTCCCAGTCTATATTAGGGTAATTGAAGTCACCTAGTATGATGGTGTTTGGTGATACATTTATCCCTCTAGTGTTTTCAGGAAGGCCATGTGAGGTTCCTGAGTTTGTGAGGGTGGCCTGTAACATGCTACAATTTGCAGAGCAGTCTTGCCTATGGTTAATTGCACCTGCATGGTCTCCGATGCATCGTGCGTTGCCACCAGTCTTGAGGTGTGGGTGTCTTTGATGAATATGGATACCCCCCCCTCCTTTCTTGGTATTGTCCGGATTTTGGGGCGGAACGCATGATAAGAGGTAAAACCTGATAGTGCTGGGGTGCTCTCAGGAGCCTTGAACCAGGTTTCTGTCACTGCACAGACATCGATGTTCTCCATACTGAGAAGGGCCTCGAGTGCGTGCATTTTGAGATTTAGACTTCTGGCATTGAGCAGCATTACCCTTAGTTTTTTCCTTTTTGTGTTCTAGGGTGGTAGGTTTAGAATTTGAGCCTTGCCTAAAAAGGCACTATGGGGTGGCAAGAGCCTTTGCCAATATCCGAATCCCAGGGTGACAGGTGCAAGCCGTCCTTTGCGAAGCAGCGTGGCTTGTCCAGCATGTCATCCCAGGCAGACAGACATTGGATCCCCTTTGAATGACACCAGAGTTTAAGCCAATTGTTAAAGCTGATCATCTTATCTCTGTATTGTGGCATCATTCTTGGTGAAGGTAGGATACTGCTCAAAGTCAGGGTCATACCTGCCTGGGCTACATAATCAGAGAGCTCCTCAATGTCTCTTTTCATGTAGTCCAAGGAGGTACATCTCAGGTCGTTTACACCAGCGTGGACAATGACTGAGTCGTATTTGTACCTGCTGTTGAGAGACCTGAGTGCTTGCGTTATGTGGCGGATTGCTTGCGTTATGTGGCATAAGAGAAGATGTTCACAATGTGGTAAAGTTAGACATATGAAAGCAAATTGTGAACAGTACTGTAAAAAGTGTCAAAGTGTAGACCATTTTGGTATGACTGTCCTGTTGCTAAAGAGACTGAAGATAAATGGTTAGTACTGATAATACTAATGCAGTCATAAATACTAATGTTAGTGTCAGCAATTCAGGAAAAAATCAGATGTGATAGAAAGTGAAGAAGGGGGAGAGGACATTCAGAGTAATGTCTGGTTGAGGAAGAAGGAGAAGAAAGGTAGTGTAAGTGAAGGTTTAGGGGAAGATGACAGTGAATGAAATGAAGAAAAAATTAGTATGATAGGAAAAAGGGTAATACAATGAAAATGGAACAAACTGAAGAAAACTATTAACAAAGGAAAGGTTGACAGTGAAAAACTATTAACAAAGGAAAGGATGACAGTGGATGAAATGAAGAAAAACATAGTATGATAGGAAAAAGGGTAATATAATGAAAATGGAACAAACTGAAGAAAACTATTAACAAAGGAAAGGTTTAATTTATTAGTTTGTAGACTGAATGCAAATATGATAATAATATGATAAAGGAATGTAGATGCATTATGTTATTTTTTGTAATAAAATAAGAGTTTGTTTTTTGGGTATCAAAAGATTACAGATGTGGGAAAAGAAAATACTATGATGTTTTAGAAAGAATTTACATTTGGTGATTTGGGGATAGCTGTATTATTAGAAAAATAAATAATTGTGTTAGATGTGGTAATAGGAAATTGGAATACCATTCAGGCTAGTGATATGTGACCTAAGAATGGAGTAGGTGTCTTACCACTGGTAGTTATAAATGCCACGACAAGTGTTAAAGAAATGGAAGATTTACCTGCAGTGATAAAAATGTAGTATTAGTTAATATGAGAATAATTATGTTGGAAGATTTCAGAAAATCAAAAGTTAAGATTCCATATGAAAACAAAATTTTCAAAGACGTTTAAAATTGTGGAACGTTAGTAATGAAACAGAGTTTGGGACCAACAAATAAAAGGCAATGTTGCTACAGAAGTAGAGTATTTTGCTTATTCAGCAACTTGTGTGTCAGTGCAGTTAAAACATGTAAATGTCTCAATAAAAGATCATATGGTTAAAGTAATTGAGGTAAAAGAAAATAGTAAGATGATAGAAGAAGGAAAAGGCATAAAAAGCTGAATGGTTGGATGGCTAAAACGAATGCAAAGGAGAATAAGGCAGTTTGTGGAAACAACATGTAACCATGATTCTTTTTAGTACTTTTTGGACACTGTGATGGGAGATGCATAAACTGAAACATAAAGTTTTTCTACAAAAAAAAAGTGGTATGTGAAAAGAAAAAAAATGTTATATAAATGGGTGCAGAAAGAATGTGAGGAAATGTTGAAAAAAGATAGCTATGAATAGAGATTTAGAAAGGGAATGCAAGTGGTCAGCATTAATAAAGGAAAGGTGTCAATACTGTTAGAAAAATTAGAACATGTAATTCAGGCAACAGAAAGTTTTGCCTTTGCTATATAAACAAATTAAACAGGAAGAGTGTCCATCGTGAAACATGAAAACAATAACTGGTAGAATAGTGATTCTCGGGAAGATATAATTAAACAAGTAGAGAATTATGTTGAATATTTATATATACAAAATAAAACAACAGAATGGAGAAATTAGAAAGTTCAGAAATTGAAATCAGAAGAGAATAAATTGATTGATAAAACAGATAACTGTACTGGAGTTGGAGAAGGTCTTGGCAGGGGTTAAGAGAGCTTCTTCTCCATGACCTGATGACATTTTGTATATGTGTTATGAGCAAAGGAATCTATAGCAAAAACAGATTTTTATAGTTGTGTTGAATGTATGACTAGAACTGGGGATTAGTGAACAATATGACTGTGAAGGAGTTATTGGGTTTATATTTGAAAAAGGATAGAGGCAGGAATTATCAAACTGGAGAGCAGTCACACTTACAGATAGTGATTATATGATATTCTGCAAAATTCTGCATGCTAGATTAAGTAAAATATGGTTTAGAAAGTTTCAATGAGTATATGGGGTGAAAGGTAAAGATAGCCAGGGCATATTAATTTTAATAAGAAAAAATATAAATACTATTAGTAAAAAATGAAATAGGAGGGTTATTATTATCATGTGATGTCCAAAAAGCTTTTGACACTAGTAGTAATAGTGGAAAATTACAGTTTTAGTTTTAAAATAAGAAAAAAAATAATTAAAAGTGTATATAATACATGTGTTAGGCTTTTACTAAACAGTTATAAAGGTAAAAGAAAAAACAAATAAGAAGGGGAGTGAAACAAGGCTGTCTGTTAAGTGTTTTTATTTAGTATAATTATGAATACTTTAACTGAACAGTGTGATAAAGTGTGCTATGAGGTAAAATGAAAAATATTGCCTAAAGGTTGGGTTCCATTATGTCTTCCATATGCAAACTAATTAACTGTTATTGTTAAGTCAGAAAAATGGATTGAAGTTGTTTTTTAAAGAACTGGATCTGTAGTTAATTAAGCAGAAATGTTTAGGTTTTGGTATAGTAAAATGATTTAATAAAGTAAGTTTTGTGAGGGAAAATATCAGAATATTAAGTGAATCATCTAGGGAAGAAAATTTGTAATGATACAATGGAAAAATTTGTTGATATTCAGTAGATATTAACATGATGGAGTTGCTTTAGAATGCAAAAAAAGATATAAGTGTTACATATAATGATTTTAGGAAAAGTATGACGTAGGAAAAGCATTCCATTTCCTAAAGAAAATGAAAAGATTTGTTGCATTTAAAAAAAAATGTGGGATTCTAGATTGAATCCAATAAGAAAAAATACTGTCTATAGTAAGAAGGATGAGAGTGGGTTAGGAATGATCAGTTTAGTTGTGTATGTAGCGTCTTTGCATTTCTTTTGGATATTATGGCAAATAAGTAGCAAGGCATTAGATATGGTAGGATGTTTAATTTGGGGAAATATGCGTGGAAGTATTAGCTACTAAGAAAAGAAGACAATATTTTTGATATATCGCAGATGAATATGCAGGAAAAATAGTCTGTTGGAAAATCACATTACCTAATGAAGTCAATAGTATAAGGTTATAGTATGACCAAATCATGGACAAACATTATTTTGGCAGACAATGGAATAGCTAAGATAGTAGATTATAGCAATTGCATTAAGAAAAGGAGATAGAAGTTTAAAAATGTAGCAGAGGTCCAGGATTTTCTTAAGAGATTAATGATAGATAAATTGCCCATAATAGACCAAATTAAGTATTATATAAAAGAACAAAGGTTGTGTAAAGTCCGTTGGGCAGAAGAAGCAACAGACCCATGTATTTATTGACTGTGATAGAATTCAGATATTTTGGAAATAAGTCATAGACACATAATATTAAACAGATATATCCAGTAACAAATCATATGATCTGATGTAAATCTTTGTTTATTCATTACAAATAGGACATCGGTTCTGTACTCGGAACCAATACGGCTGTTTCCAAGCTCGCGCCAGCCAAAAACTCTCAGCTAAGACCTACCCATAATACCCCTCTCCTAGTTGCTCAAGATCTTGTTTGCTGCATTCCTAGTCAGACGTGCTAGCTTTCTCTCTCAAAGCTAAGTAGAAAATTGTTATTTTTAAGACAGTTTTTCTTCAAAATTGTTTATTTTTTAGTCAAGTTAGCCTTTTCTCACTGTTGCCTATAACCTAATCCTATTTCCTACCATTTACCTTGGTAATTTAATTTTTACCTCTTTTGGTGCTGTTTCTGTCTCCTGCCTTTGACAGGCCTTTCCTTACCACTTATTTTTTAAATCATTTGTATTCTCTCCCTTAATTTGTTTTTTCTATAGGATAGCCTTGCTGCCTTATTATGTCAGACAAAGCTAAGTTGGGGTTTAAACAATGTGACAGGTGTGGGCGTAAGATGCCTAATTCGGATACACATGCTCGTTGTGTCTACTGGTTAGGCATGAATCATATTAAAGCTGACTGTGACATTTGTGCTAGTTTTAGTAACCGTATATTAGCAGAAAGTAAAAATAAACTTATTTTAAAAGGTTTACTCAAAACACCTTTTTTGGAGGCTCTATCTGGGTCGGAGTTCTCACCCCCCTCCAAAGACCAAAAAACATAAGGAAAAATGGAGTCGCACAGTTCCTGCATCTCCGTCAGTTATGGAATGGAGTCTGCTCCATGCTTCGCCGTTGCCCTCGGCGCAGACCTCTTCAGCAACAGGCTCTGTGTCCTTTCCCTCGGTGCCGTCCACGATATTCACCCCTATATCGGTTCCAACCTCGGCACCACTGACTTCGGTGCCGTCCTTGGATCCCATATTGGCTTCGATGACTGTACCTGCTTCGGCACCATCCCCAGCCACAGAGTCGACAGTTTCTTCAGCTCCATCGGCTCCAAAACTTGAATACCTGCCAAGGGCAAGATACTCTCCAACTTATGACCCTTTTTTAGGGCAGGGGTTTAGCCCCTTTCTAGAAAGACCCAATTCTCCTTCAACAGCCTCCTTTAGATCCACTAGAAGTTTTTCTGAATTCGATCTAGTGTGGGTTGTGGACCAGCTTCTGGCAGCTAGGGGATTGCCCATTCCAGCTAGACCTTCCGTCCCTCTTGGCTCGGAATCTTTTACTACATGTTCATGTTTTCCTATTTATCCTCCTCCGGCCTCTACTCAGATCCCGGAGATCTCAGTACCGATGTCCACTCCGGTACATACTGTCTCAGCTCCGACAGCAGTGTTTCCCCTGTCGGCACCAACCACCCTTCTGCATCGGCCCCGGTGGAGCCGATGCTCTCTTGGAGCAGTGCTTCGACCGTCCGTACCTTGGTACCTCGCCCGGCACCTATTTCCTCACTGGCGCCGTCTATGTCCATGGCCCCGACGGCTTCCAATTCTCTCGGAGCTCCTCACCTGGAGGTGGGCTCCTCAGGGCGGGGTGTGACCCCGGTTCCAGGGTTGTCCCTCCCGGTTCCGGGCTCCCATCCCTCCTCGGGTGGGCCTGCTGTCCAGGTGATGGAGAGGGTCCTTCACTCTAAAGGCTCGCAGTCAGCACCAATGACATCAGTATCAGAACCACTCCCTAGCATGCACCTCTCCCAACCCTCAATTTCGGGACCCCAGGCACGGGAGTCACAAGAACCTCCTTTGAAGGGAACCCCTTCTCCAGAGTCCTCCTCAGAAGATCCCACTGGGGAGCCACCCTGGAAGAAACGGTGCAAGTGGAAGCACCTTGATTCCCCGGAGGAATCTATCACCAAAGACCCTGATTGTGATGTGGGAGAAGGGTAACTGGTAACCAAAGTTTGCACACAAATACACACAGCAACAAGCGATCCCGAACACAATGAAGGACGTCTTCTTTGATAAAGTCAACGGCAGCCAGAAGTAGACAAACGAAAACAGTTTATTGAAGAAAATTACTCATCCAACCCTCAGATTAAGCGCTTTCGTCTCCAACACGGAGACTTCATCAGAATCTTATAGTATATAAGGGATATGGTGTTGTGCTACACAACACCATATCCCTTATATACTAAATACATCCAATTAGCTTACATTTAATTGGATAATAAGTAAATAAGTTAATGAATCAATAACCTCATTTTGTCTTAAAAGACCATGCCACAAAAAATGCATGCTGACAAATCCTGGAGACATTGTAAAAGCATTTGAAAACCTGTATGAATAACAACCTTGAGAAATACATAGTAAGTAGGAATAAAATCATGATAAATAGAAAGAATCATAAAAAGCATATGCCATACTGTTGTACCAATTGTACTGTTTAAGGATATTGTTTAAAAATATTGTTTAAAAACATATGCATGTAAAGCAATATGTCAAACCTAAATATATGTAATATATATATATATATATATAATATATATATATATATATATATATATATATATATATATATATATGAATATAAATATATAAAAAATGTAAAATGCATAAATATAAATTCAGGTACATAAAAATATATAAAAGTTTATAAATGTATAAATATATAAATATATAATTTCATAAACATATCAAATATATATATATATATATATATATATATATATATATAAAATATAAAACATATAGTACTTTTTCAAATGTTGTAACTTAAAAAATGATGTAACTTAAAAAATGAAAGACCAATGACTATATACGTGTATTTAAATATATGAAAATCAATCCCACTAAAAATGTTTCCAATAAAATAAAGCACAGTTGAATAAAAAGGTTGAACTATTACCAACAATATGTGTATTACTAGGCACAACTAAAAATATATACAGCTATTCAGTTTTTATGGGAAATAAGAAATGTAAAAAACCTAACAAAACTTGAGAAAAACAACATCTATAGTGATTATTTTTCTCTAATAATGTTCATTTAAATAAATATGTATAGTAATATTCATATTTTTATTTTATTTTTATTATTTATTCTTATTTTTCTTAGGATCACCTGCGAGCATTTTCAGTGCTGGGGTAATAGAGATGTGGTCGTTAAGGCCCTTGCCACAACAAGAGTCCAATCTAAGTTGCCACATCATTTCTTTTAACTCCAGTTGGGTTTCCCAATCACCACCTCTCTCAAAACATTTCACTTCCTCTATTACCCAGAATTTAAAATCTGCTTTTGGGCAGATCAATACATGTCTGTACATAGCATTATTTACATTTTGTTTGCTTATGTCTCTCATGTGTTCATAGATTCTGGATCGTAAGTGTCGTTCAGTTTTCCCAACATAGTAGCTCCAACAGATTTTGCAAAAAACAAGGTATACCACCCCTTTTGTATAACAGCTACTATAAGTTTTGGCAACCAGAGTTGTTCTAAGACTAGGTATTCTAATCTCCTTTTGTCCTGCTATAAACGCACATTGTGTGCATCTACCACATTTAAATGTCCCACATTTCTTATTTGCCCCTTGTATATTGTTACCTTGTTTTTCTAAGATGTTCTTAATATTTCTGTTCCTCCTGTAACTATAACTTATATCATTTTTGAATACATCAGTTTTAGTAGCCATTTCTCTAAACATATCCCATGTCTCATTTATACATTTCCTAAGTTGACCTATCCCTTGATAGTATGTAAGGGTTAAATAGGGAATACTTTTTCCATAGTTTTTATTGTGGTGGTTACTATCACTTCCCAATTCCTGAACACCCCCATTCACTACGTTGTTGTCTCTGCAGAAATCGCTGCTCTTAACTAATAAAGGAGTATATTTTTTATCACTTCTACCCTTTAGGACCTGATGTTTTACATCATTAATCAAATCTATCGGGTATCATCTCTCCAGGAACATTTTACCCACAAATTCAAGCTCTCCCATAAATTCAACGTCATCTGAAATCATCCTCGCCATCCTAATCATTTGTCATTTGTCCCTTTTTTTTTTTATTATAAAGGGACAAATGATTGGGAAAACTGAACGACACTTACGATCCAGAATCTATGAACACATGAGAGACATAAGCAAACAAAATGTAAATAATGCTATGTACAGACATGTATTGATCTGCCCAAAAGCAGATTTTAAATTCTGGGTAATAGAGGAAGTGAAATGTTTTGAGAGAGGTGGTGATTGGGAAACCCAACTGGAGTTAAAAGAAATGATGTGGCAGCTTAGATTGGACTCTTGTTGTGGCAAGGGCCTTAACGACCACATCTCTATTACCCCAGCATTGAAAATGCTCGCAGGTGATCCTAAGAAACATAAGAATAAATAATAAAAATAAAATAAAAATATGAATATTACTATACATATTTATTTAAATGAACATTATTGGAGAAAAATAATCACTATAGATGTTTTTCTCAAGTTTTGTTAGGTTTTTTACATTTCTTATTTCCCATAAAAACTGAATAGATGTATATATTTTTAGTTGTGCCTAGTAATACGCATATTGTTGGTAATAGTTCAACCTTTTTATTCAACTGTGCTTTATTTTATTGGAAACAATTTTAGTGGGATTGATTTTCATATATTTTAAATACACGTATATAGTCATTGGTCTTTCATTTTTTAAGTTACAACATTTGAAAAAGTACTATATGTTTTATATATATATATATATATATATATATATATATATATATATATATATATATATATATATATATGTATATATATTTGATATGTTTATGAAATTATATATTTATATATTTATACATTTATAAACTTTTATATATTTTTATGTACCTGAATATATATTTATGCATTTTACATTTTTTATATATTTATATTCATATATATATATATATATATATATATATATATATATTTATTTATTTATTTTTTTTACATATATTTAGGTTTGACATATTGCTTTGCATGCATATGTTTTTAAACAATATTTTTAAACAATATCCTTAAACAGTACAATTGGTACAACAGTATGGCATATGCTTTTTATGATTCTTTCTATTTATCATGATTTTATTCCTACTTACTATGTATTTCTCAAGGTTGTTATTCATACAGGTTTTCAAATGCTTTTACAATGTCTCCAGGATTTGTCAGCATGCATTTTTTGTGTCATGGTCTTTTAAGACAAAATGAGGTTATTGATTCATTAACGTATTTACTTATTATCCAATTAAATGTCAGCTAATTGGATGTATCTATTATATAAGGGATGTGGTGTTGTGCTACCTTAGATTCTGATGAAGTCTCCGTGTTGGAGACGAAAGCGCTTAATCTGAGGGTTGGATGAGTAATTTTCTTCAATAAACTGTTTTCGTTTGTCTACTTCTGGCTGCCATTGATTTTATCAAAGAAGACGTCCTTCATTGTGTTCGGGATCGCTTGTTGCTGTGTGTATATGTGGGAGAAGGGTCCCCAAGGTCTCCCCCAGACGATATCTCATTCGGAGACATTCTCGAAATCCTCAAGGAGCGGGGAGCCTGGAAGTCATCTAACCCTTCCTCTGATGAATCGGTGTTCTTGCAGGCCTTCTGTGCCCAGCCATCTACTTCCTGGGTGACCCCACCAACAGATGACCTTGTTAAACTCATTGTGCAGCGTGCCTGGAAGGCCCCGGACAACGTAGAACCTGTCCACCAGAGGCCAGACAAAATTTTATCTACACCTGAAGACCAGCCCCACTGGTCCAAGCAGTTGACAGTTGATTCTATGATCCTGGCATCGGACACCAAGTGGGAACTGGCAGAAGATAGTTCCACTGTCCATCCTCCAAACAGGGAGTCCTGGACCATGGACAGACTAGGGAAACGGACCTATGCTTCACTGACCTTCGCCATTTGGTCACTGAACTATCTGGCACATTTTATTTGCCTCCAAAGAGATCTAATTTCCAAAATGTCTTCCTCTTTGGTGGGGCTACTGCCTGATGAGGTGCGTGATACTGTCGCCTCGCAGCTAGCTACCCTTGAATCCATCTCGAACCCGTCCATGCATTTGATATCTCACACCACTGAGGCCGTATCAGGCATTGTCATGAGATGTAAGGCTTGGATGCGGTTGTGTGACTTCGCAGACCCTTTTAAATCTTCCTTCGTCAATACACCTGTTGACGAATCTGCACTTTTTGGACCCAAAGTACGAGACACATTTGCACGTAGTGAAAAAGACGGAAAGACCTTGTCTGCTGTGGACATACACTTTTCCACCCCCCAGAGGTCCTATTCCAGAAACCAGAAAGGAGGAAAAATGTGGTTCAAGAAATCCGAAGGATCTTTTTGTGACCCTTGTGGTGAGCAATCCCCCTGGGGCAGAGGGGGCAATTCATATGGAAGATGCCCCTTTCGGGGAAGAGGGGGGTCTGCGTAACCAGGGCGCTAGATATTCTTTCTCCAGCAGACCCTACCAGCACTCCTGAGCAGCGGCCCGATTGCTTTCCTCTGGAAGCAGTCAGGGGTCATTTTTCTCTGCATCTGCCAGCCTGGCATCTTATTACTACCGATGTTTGGGTGCAGAGAATAACATCCAGAGGCTACCAAATACCATTCGATTTAACTCCCAGACCCGTCAAATGAATCCCCGATGTACCACCCAATCAGAGGGAATCAGCAGCCTTAGAAATAGAAAAGCTGCTAAGAAAAAGAGTCATCCAACCAGTCCCACCAGATCAGAAAGGATTCGGGTTTTACTTGAGGTTCTTTTTAGTGCCAAAAAATTCAGGGGACTGGAGACCAATCCTGGATCTCAGCCTATTGAACAAATTTATCAAACCTCAAAAATTCCGGATGGTCACGGTACAGTCCATTCTTCTCTTCCTAGGGAGGGACAACTGGATGTGCTGTATAGATCTTCAGCATGCGTACTACCATATAGAGATGAATCACCACTCCCAGAGGTTTCTCTGCTTCCGGCTGGGAGCCAATCATTACCAGTTCAGGGCACTACCATTCGGTCTCTCGACAGCCCACCGAGTGTTCAAATGTATGGCAGTTGTGGTAGCTCATCTTCGACTACAAGGATTCCAGGTGTTTCCCTATCTGGTTGATTGGCTCTTTACTGCTCCGACCAGGAATCTCCTAGTCCACAGCCTCTCTTGCACTCAAGGTCTCGCTCTCCACTTGGGGATTACAATCAACAAAGACAAATCTTAAATGTCCCCAGTGAAGACACTGGAATTTATTTGAGCGGTCTTCGACACAACATCCTGTCAAGCTTCTCTCCCCCCTCACAGGTTTCGAAAATAAGACACCAAATCCAAGACCTTCTTCCTCAGACCTATGTACCAGCACGTCTTGTACTGCATCTCTTAGGCTCCATGGCGGCTGCCATTACGTTAGTACCACTGGCGAGACTGCACATGAGAATCCTGCAGTGGCTCCTTTCCGCTGAGTGGTCGTTGCTAACTCACCCACTCGACCACATGATATGTCTTACAAACCGCTGCAAGGAAGAAATACTATGGTGGATGAAGCCACAAACTAATCTTTGGTGTTGACTTTTCTGTCTTCCCCAGCCCACAGCCATGATGACCACGGACGTTTCCCTTTTAGGCTGGGGGGAGCATTTCCAGGGAAAGACTGTCCAAGGCACCTGGTCCCCCATGGAGGCCAGTTTGCACATAAATGTCCTGAAACTGAGGGCAGTTCTCTTAACATTGCAAGAGTTTCATGCATCCCTACCCTCTGGGACCATTGCAATTCAGTCAGACAACATGTCAGTCGTCTGGTATATCAACAAGCAAGGCGGAACCAGGTCTTACCCCCTGTGTCGGGAAGCCACGAGGATTTGGTACTGGGCGATAGCTTCCAACTGCTTTCTTATAGCAACGCACATTCTCGGGAGTTCCAACCTTATTGCGGATGATCTGAGTAGGAACATCCTGATACCTCACGAGTGGTCTCTCAACCCTGTAACAGCAGATCGGATCTTCCAACACTGGGGCAAGCCTTGCTGCGACCTGTTTGTTTCCCCCCTAAACTACAAATGCAGAAACTACTTTGCCTGATGCCCCCTCAGGGGGAACCACCAAGGGACGCTATAACGCACGATTGGCCACCAGTCTTCTGTATGCCTTTCCCTCATTTCCCCTCATTCCAAAATTTCTCCAGAAAGCTCAGAGGTTGAGAAGCGAAGTGATCCTCATTGCCCACTACTGGCCCCGTCAAGCCTGGTTCCTGTTTGTATGGCCTCATCTGTTTCACAGCCCATGGATCCTGGATCATTCCCAAGACCTGTTATCTCATCCTCAGGGACTGATTCATCCGAACCTGCACAGTCTCAAGCTCACAGCTTGGTTCCTCCACTTTCAATGATTGTCAGGCTGCCTGACATCCCATCCCCTGTTCATGAAATTCTTCTGGCTTCACACAAACCTTCCACTAGGAAAGTTTATTCTAGTAAATGGACTAAATTCTCTATTTGGGCCCAAGATCAGAACTTAGACCCTTTCTCTATGCCTATTCAAAAGATCCTGCAATACCTGACTACTATTTTACATGTAGGAGCCTCAGCTTCGACGATCACTATACATTTGGCAGCTATCGCCAATTTTCATAATGGTCTTGATAATTCTTCAGTTATGTCACACGCCTATGCAAGACCTTTTTGAAAGGAGTATTATATATTAAACCTCCGGTTAAGCCTCCCTTCGAACCATGGGACTTGACTTTGGTACTTCAGTCTCTCGCAGGTTCTCCTTTCGAGCCCTTTGATTCATGTGATTTGAAATTTTTGTCATGGGAAACCTTACTTCTAGTAGCACTTACCTCAGCGAGAAGAGTATCTGAGCTGCAGGCCTTGAGTGTCAAGAGTCCTTACTTGATCTTCCACATGGATAGGGTGTCCCTTCGTACTGACCCTTCTTTCTTGCCCAGGGTCATTTCTGGCTTTTCCATTAACCAATCTATTGACCTGACGTTTTTTATCCCCCAGCATTCTAACAGAGGGGAGTACCTTTTGCACACCCTTGATGTGCATCGGCAGCTTTGTTGTTATTTGCACAGGTCTAAATCATTCAGGAAAACAGATTAATTGTTTGTGACCTTTGCAGGACCCGGATTGGGTAAACCTGTTTCCAAAGTGACTTTATCCTCCTGGCTTAGAAACGCCATTACCTTTATCTTCCAACAGAATAAGCTATCCTTACCTTTCAGAATAAAGGCTCATTCTACCAGATCTATGGCTACTTTGGTAGCATTTAATTCCAGAGCCTCTATGGATGATATCTGCGCAGCAGCCACTTGGGCAAGACCTCATACCTTTATATCTCATTACAAATTGGATTTGGCCTCCAGGGGACGAGCATCTTTTGGTTCTATGGTGCTCAGGAATATCCTTCCTTAGGGCCATCCAGGACTCAAGTAGCTGGGGACTCGGTCCTATTTGTAATGAATAAACAAAGATTTACAACATCAGATAAAGAAGTTATGTTGTACCATAACATTCCATCTGTGTTGTAGATGTGTGCTCATTCATTACTTCCCGCCCTCCTTCCCCCTGCCTGGACTCCTAGTGGACTTTAGGAACTCCTGGTTAGGGTATTTGCTCAGACAGAGCCTCCTACTATTTTTTCTATTACTACATCAATTATCTAAGGGTGGGCAAACTCGATCTGGAGTAACTAGGAGAGGGACATTATTGGTAGGTCTTAGCTGAGAGTTTTTGGCTGGCGCGAGCTTGGAAACGGCCGTATCGGTTTCTAGGACCTATTTGTAATGAATGAACAAAGATCTACAACACAGATGGAATGTTATGGTAAGACATAACTTCTTTTTATTGTGTGGACATTATGATCACTGTAATTTGAAAAATATGGATGCTTGTGCTAAATTGGTAAAAAGTGTCTTATGAATCATTTGGATTTCTCAGTGTGAACATTTTTTATAATAAAATTTGGCACTTTTTTATTTTAGGAAAATTAAGAAGATGGTATGGTTAAAAAATGGGGAAATGTTCTTTATGAATGAAATATAGCTATCTTGTACATGTATGAAACACAACTTGGTATGGCTATGTAAATATGCCACTATGTAGAAGATGAATAATGAGTTAGCTGTGAATTTTGTGTATCACATAAAAGTTCCCTAGTCTTTTTGGTAGGCGGTGTGGGATCATTTACATCCCCCTCCGCTACCACCAACTCAAGCAGATGGGACCTTGGTTTAACATCTCAGCTGAAGTAAGACACACTCTAGAGTACAGCCCCTCTTTAATGCTGCATTGCAATGTCAGCAGTCCATTCAGCTGCAGTGAGAATAGAACCCATACCCTTTTGATCTTACAGCACCAAAGGCAAGTGTTTTACCTGTTGCATGACTGACAATACACAAACATCTAATCCATTACTTATATATGTGCTTCTTTTTATCATCACTTTTGATAATGCCATTGTACGGAAACTGCACATGTACAACCATCATTACCATTTTTGATCAGAATAAAAGTGTCCGTCTTATATTCCTTAATCTTTCTAAAGCTTTTGATCTACATGATCACCCACTGCTTCCAAAATGTCTAGATTCAGAATGTATTTTTCACAAGTGCCTCAAATGTTTCAAAGCTGCTAAATGATAGATATGCCACTGTTATGTAGCAGGACACCTGCTACCTGGACCTTTACAGAGCCAGTGTAGGTGCACTCTATTACTACACATTTGTGTACCTTGGCTTTTTCACCTTTTTGTTTTTACTAACAGACAAGGAACAGCATCACCAGTTTCATCCAAATACAGTACAGTAACGACTCAGTCATAATAGGTAGTTTACACTGCAAACTATACAGGCAACAGTCACACTAAATTAGCTTGTACTTACTCTTTAAATGGTTGCAGTTCAGAAGGCTCATTCTAAGTGAGCACTAAACTAAGACTATGCTATCTGGAAAGCAATCCAGAACAACTTCCTCTGCTCTACTTCTCCTTCTGAGTTCACAATTACAAGAACCTCTGGGTCTCTGATCATACAGCCCTACAGAGCATGCTAATAGAACATGATGTAACACTGCAAAAATATATTGAAAGACTTATTAAATAAATTCACCTAAAATTAGGAGGTGTACCTAAGTAATAAGACAGAGGCTAGTTAAATGTGGTCAGCTTCATCAGCATATATTTCAGACTGTGTAGTCATGCAGGACATCAGACCATAAAGTGTACATTCTAACCTCTGGCACATGCAGGAGGCACCAACTTCTTAAAGCTATAAAAATGCACAAAATGACACCATCTTTCAAGTCAAAGATTTTCATTTTACTTGATGAGATAAAGCTGCACACATAAATATGGACATTTGACAAAATTTATCAGTATAATTTGTCATTGATGCATTTCAGGGCATTGTATTAACAAACACATTGTGTAATAATTTTGTTTTACTACATGCAAATACATTCTGACATTTCTTTGCATTCAGTATCAGCATTTCATGTACAAAAGCAAAACACTTTATTGCTACAATAGCAGCAAATAAGAATGCAATTCAGTGACTTTGCAGTTATTACTACTCTGTCTGTATGTACCCTGCTGGCTTTCTCAGTAATCCACCATATTTGAATATATGGAACTGTCTGAAGTTGACATTACTAAGAATTGCTACATATAATCTTCTCCCCAGGCATTCATCCACTGCTGCCTCTGAAAATGTTTCTCAGGACCCTTCTCAGATATCTTTCTAGATACTTCTTAAAATACATGTTGGCTAGAGGTATCTCGGGCACATTTCCTTTGGGACATATTGTGTTTTGAACAAATGTCACAATAATGCTTTGTCTTCATTGTGAACAAAATAATCTTTGCAACCATCCCATCAAACTGCTTTTCTGTGAAGTTTAATGCAGTCTCACACTATTGTTTATTGCAAAGACAGATAGACATTTTAGTTTTTGAATACACTATTATATGTGTGTAGACTGATTTTCAGTTTCATAAAATTGTATTTTCAGACTTAAGTAAGGAACTTTATCACCCTCTCACCCCCTAAAGGGTCCATATCTGTACAGGAAGAATGCAGAGTCCCTGTAATCACATCTATGCAGGTAAAAGCTGCACTTTCTAAAACCAAAAACACAGCATCCATGGGACTGGACAACATCCCAGGCTGCATTTTACACGAACTTCAGAACGAACTGGCTCCCCACCTAAGCACCATGTTCAATCATAGTCTCACGTCAGGCTTTGTGCCCATTGAATGGCACACAGCAACAGTTATCCCACTTCACAAAGGGGGAGCCACCACTGATCCTGGGAACCATCGCCCTATTAGCCTGAAGAGCCTGGTCTGCAAGGCCATGGAACGCATCATCATGGAACTCATAAACAAAGACAGTGGTAACCTCCAAACTCTGGACCCCACCCAGTTCGGGTTTGTGAAAGGCAGAGCATGCCTTCTGAACCTGATTGACTTCTTTGAGGCAGTCATCAAGGCCGTAGATGAGGGTAAGCTGGTTCACACAGCCTATCTTGACCTCGCCAAGGCTTTCAACATCATCCCCCATTCTGGAATTATAGCTAAACTCACTAAACTAGGTATAAATCCATACGTCACAAGATGGGTTGCCAACTGGCTCACTGACAGAACCCACAAACTAGGAGCCATAGTTGAGTCCCCAAATGATGTGGACATCCTACAGAAGGGCCTCACTGAGACAGATGCCTGGTGTTAGAGGCATGGCCTCAAGCTCAATGCCAAAAAGTGCATTGTCATTCCCTTTGGTAAAAACTCTGTACCCATGAACTACCACATAAACAGCAGTCTACTTAATGCCGAATGTGTGATAAGAGACCTTGGGCCCAGGTGGACATTAGTCTTTCTTTTGATAATCACATCGCCACAGTAGTCAGGAAATCCTTCTATGTGGCACACCTCATCACAAAAGGGTTGTCATCCAGGAAAAAAGAGGTCATTGTTCCCCTCTATTTGGCACTCATTAGACCCATTATAGAGTACAACACCCCTTTTGGAATGTACCTCACAAGACATCTGCAGCAGCTGGAAAGGCCACACAAGTACCTCACAAAGAGGATTACTGGCCTCAAACAGATGCCCTACACTGTCCATCTCAAAGAACTCCAGCTTTACTCTGTAGCATATCGCGTACTCCGAGGAGATCTCTTCCTAACATATAAAGCTATGTTAAACCCAGAGCTGTTGGACATGCTACACCTTAAGAAATCCTAATCCCTCTGAGCTACATGCTCTAGGGACCTAAACCTTGTCACCACAATAAACAAGACATGCTGAAGGGATAGATTCCTGTTCCAGAGACTTCCTATACTGTGGAACAAGCTACCCGTCTATGTCAAGCAATGTTCCTCATTAGCACTCGTCAAGAAAAATCTTGATGAGTTGAGGGGAAATAGGAAATACACCCCGGGGATCACTTCTGTGTCTCTGATCGACAGGGGCACAGGAAATTAACTTTCTTGGGTGGCGTAAGCCAGGGAACCTTGTTGGCTAGGCTTACTTAGGCCCGTGGGCCGATAGCCTAGTACCTACCTATGAACCTATGAATATAGGTAGGTATTCTACTGTTTAATGTACAATCCATTAATAGCTGAGCTAACTATAAAGACACATCTTGCAAGCTAGATGAAAATTTACTTATGCTTTAGTAATTATGTTTCAGTAATTTATTTATGTGTGCATCCATTTGTTATCCAGTTGGGTGGACTGGTACAAGGGCCATTTTCAGCTGTGATTTGCTCTCACTTGTGAGTAACAATTTAAATAACTGTATTGCATTAAAATAGGAATCAGGCAGTACAAGCACATCATTATAAATACAACAGAGTTACCAATATTTTTAAATACACTAAAACACATAGGTAATGTTTTGATAAGTTTTAAGTTATGAACAAAGACAGTACAGTGGCAATCAGATGTTCCTTATGTACATTGTTAGTATTGCAGTTTGCTTCCTTTGCAAAATTAAGTGTAGTTTCTATCCTGTATCTTTGAAGAAATTCCATTCATATTCAAGTAAATGCGCCATGAACTTCATTTGAAAAGGTTCAGTGTCTTTGCTGCTGTGTTACTTGTTTGAGAAGATTCTTCCAACGGGGTGTTTCTAGTTTAGGAAGTTTTTTTCACCAATTATTGTGCTGAGTTCTATTGTAGCTTGCCAAACCGCACAACCCCAAGCACCCGAAATGCAGAACAATAATTCCTGAAACTCAGCAGGGTCAATTCTCCCTGCACCCTCAGAACTTACATATACCAACTCCAGGTTTGCACCACCTTGATGAAGGGAGAAATCTCCCAAAGGAAGAGAGTCATTGCTGGCATACACTTAGAAATTGCACCTGTAACAATTTGTTATGTTCCTCAGCATCCTTTTCTTCAGGCAGGTGATGCTCTAGAAACTTAATCTTGACCACCTGTAGAGGAGCCATTGTGCTGAATGGGAGTCCTTCAAAGGTTAAAGTATTTTTATTCCATGATGTTGAGTCATACGAAGTTGTTCATTCTATAAGTATGAAGGAAAGTTGAACAAATGCATGTTGTTTGTATAATAGTCTCTTATCTTATAACTAGTAACCAGTTAGTTTTCTGAAGTAGTAGGCAGTGGTGGGTTCTGGCATCTGGTAGGTAAAGTTATATATTATATTAATGATAGTCTGCAGCAGGGCTGTGTTTTGTGAGGAGATCAATAAATGGCAAAACATACTCAGGCTCTAGTAATGCGTTGCTTTTAGCTACTGATTTTCTTGCTCCTAAAGGGAGAAGGTTGGAAATCTTTCCATAACTTTCACCTGATGGACTTCTTTACTCTTTTTTCAATGCATGGTCTATTCAAAATGTGGTGCAGGGGCTGCTGTTTGTTACCAGTCCCCAGGCTGTTTTTCTTTTCATTTCCTTTATTAAGTAAAAAACTGCATTTCTTTAGAGAGATAAAATAAAATACAAATGCAGTGCAGATAGCATTGCCACCTATCCGTTTTTTTTTTCCGGACTATCCAGAAATCAAACCAATTGTCCAGTAGTCCGGAAAACACTGTATGAACTCCAGTAAAAGAAACAGACTATTGTAATGTGTTAAAGTGGCAGATTTACTATGCTTATTTACAGAAAAGCTTAGTAAATCAGAAAAAAAAGCACCGCAAATGGAAAATAGGGTGTTCCTCCACACCTGACTTGACAGTGACTTCAGGAAATGGGAAGAAAGTGGCCAAGGATAGAGGAGAGATGGGTGGGGTTATGGGAGGTGAGAGGGGGGCGGCCTTGGTCCAGTTTTGGCTACAGAAAAAGGTGGCAACCCTACCTGCAGACTTCCTTATCCAGGGTCCAGGTGCTTGACTGGGAGGTTACCGGTTAAATGCAGTGACCTTTGGAAGGTCAGTTCATTTCACCAATCAGTTTGCTGATTTCTGGTTTTCTGTTATTTGCTGGAGCAGAGAGCCTGCAAATATAAAAGAAGGAAGGAATGGTCATTGGTTGGCTGGTTCAAAGCAGCTACTGAAGCATGAGGCAATTTTTTTTTTAATGATTATTATTATTATCATTTTTAGTGGTGGATTTACTGGGAGGAGCTAGGGGCTTCCAAAATGTACTCTCTGTAATTTTTCCTAGCAAATCGTTAAGTACTTTATTCAGTAATTAATGACAGATATTTGAAGTTCACACTTCATCTTTTTTGGCAAACAAAATACATTTTTCCTTCATATTTCATTATACTGCAATATAAAATCAGCATCTACGGACACACTTTTGATACTAACACCAGTTTATAGCCTGTTGTCTACCAAAGAAGTATTGCATTTTACATATTTTGTAACTGACATCATTTATCAGTTGTTGTAAATCTAATGGTGTGTGTATTCAATAGATGATTTTGGAGAAAAACTCCCAAGAAGCAAGTAGTTTCCTGACTTTGAAGATCTCAGGAAGGACAGGTGTTAATTTGCCTCCTGCTACTCAGAATTAAATGAGTTAATTGTATTATTTAGTGGGTCCTTCAGAGTGAAAGACATGTATAACCTTAAAGAGGTTGCAGTCTTTTGTGGATTAATGGTTAAGATATTTTTCATATTGATATGTGGATATTTATGCCATGCCATATGGTCAATCTGAGGGAATTGGTTTCCATGTTTCCTACAGAAGAAAGCTCTTTTTTGAACAAAACTGTGTCTATCCTTTCTTAGGTACCTAAGCCTTGTTTGAAGTGTGTGCATGATTGTGCAGATACTGTGTCTAGAGCCACTGCGTCTGCTACAGTGTTTTTTTAACACCTTTATTGAATTATCACTTTTGACATAGGCAATTTTACATTTATACAGAAGTAATTAAACTGTATTAACAAATTAACATTAACAAACATTATACTTCATGTATATTGCTATATATCATATAACGTAAACATTACATAAATTATTCAGTTCCTGCCCCCTTTTTTTTAAACACGAAACATCTTTATTAAACCATCACTTACAACATAAGCAATCGTACAACAGTGTTGAGAAGATATGCTTGGGTATATAACCAAAAGTTTGCTAAAGAGGTAAACTGTGAAATCTTTGATTCGGATTTAGATAAGAAGGTATTGTTTGGCTCTTCTGCTATCCAGGTTCTCAGACAATATGATGAAACAGTGAAATTAATTCAGGGAATTTCTAAGCTGTTTCTTGTACCCCAACACAAATCATTTAGACCTTCCTCTTACACAAAAAAAAAATACAAATAAACAAAACTATTTTTTCCTGCCAAACAAAATGTAAAAAAAGAGCTGGCAAGAGGGTAATAACAATAAAAAATGGGTGACTTTTCAGAAAAAATGGAGAGATCAACATTACAGAATGACCATGCCAACATTCCTTACCCTTTTCCCACTCCCCAGTCAATATCTCTACAAATCTGTCCCAGAAAATGGCCCTCAATACTTCTCTGTGGAAAAAAGTTTGTCTAGGACTTCTGGGCGATGAAAATAATGCAGGAGGGTTACAGATGACACTGGGTACAAAAACCTCCTTTCAGGGGAATACCTCCCTATGCTGCATACCAGATTGAATTTTGTCCTCAGATTATTCAACCATTGCACATCCAGGGAGTTGTAAAATCAATGCCTTTAAGTCAAAGGGGCAAAGGCTTCTATTCCAGAATGTTTTTGGTACTAAAGAAAGGGGCATCTAGGAGACCTGTACTAGAGCTTTCCTTTTCTAAATCTTTACATGAACGTTCCAAAGTTCAAAATGTAGACCCTATGGAACCTGTTACCTCTCATTTCTTGCATGAGTTATTTGATAACTAGACTCAAAAGATGCTTATTACCACATTGCAGTACCTACCAGCTTCAGGAAATTTCTAAGGTTCTCTGTTTCTGGGTCACATTATCAGTTCTCTGCTTTACTCTGGTTTATCTACAGCTCCAAGGGGATTCATAAAATGTCTAGCTCCAGACAACTTATTGCAGACTGAATGGCCTTCGCGTCTTTCTTTATTTAGATGACTCACTTATTTTTGCAGAGTCTTTATCCACATGTCAAAAGTCATTAACATGGGTTATGTCTGTTGACAGATGTGGGCCTGCAGGTAAATATTGCAAAATCCTCCTTGATTCAGTCTCATTGGATTGTGTTTCTGGGATGCGTTATAGATTATTCTCTTTAATAGGCTTGTTTGACACAAGACATGGTGGATCTTTATGTCGATTTTTTTTTTTTTAACGTGTCTAATCAGTCTCAGGATTCTGCAAGAGAATTCCCCAGGATTCTCGGGTTCAGGGCTTCTGTGGTTCTCATGACACCTCATGCAAGAATACACATGAGAAAGATACAGTAGTTTCTAAAAAAAAAAAAAAAAAAACACGGACCCAATATTTGCATTCCTTTAGTATCAAATTCTATTTTTGGATTTTATAAAAAGGGAACTGCATTGCTGGACACAACAAATTCAAGTAAATGTCTCCCCTTTTCTTATCAGACCTCAATCCAATTTATCACCAGAGAAATGCCAGATTTTGTTTGGAGAGCAATTTCTAGAGGGTTACAAGTACAAGGCCTGCAGAATCCCTCAGGCAAATTGAAGCACATCAGCTTAAATGAGATTTTGGTTCTGATCCATTATTTGAAGTTTCTTCATCACCTTTGGTCCCAAGCACCTCTTCAAGTGATTACAGGCAATACCACAGACATATGGTTTATAAATAAGCAGAGAGGTACAAGGTCATACCCGCTGTGCAGGCTGGCAGCGATAGCTTGGAGGTTTGCTCTTCAGCATTCATTAACTCTCCAATCATCTTATATTCTGTCAGAGCAAAACTTACTTGCAGACAAGCTTAGCTGGACCAGGGCAAACCCACACAAATGGAAATTAAATGAGGGGGAGGAGTTTTTATCCAGTTGTAGGGAACATCCTAAATAGATTTGTTCACCTCCTTTAAAACAGACAGCTAAACACGTTTTGTTCTAGGTATCCTTGCAAGCAAGCCTAGAAGACAGATGTGTTTTTATTCCTTTGGAAGGGAATGTTCCTTTATTCATTTCTTTCCAGGGATATCTGTGGTAATACTGAAGATTCAAAAGAATTCTCCAAAGTCATTGTGGTGCCCCCCCTTGTTGGCCCAGGCATCATTGCACGTTCATCATTCCCACTGCCTCAGTGACATTTTGGGTTATCTGTCAAGGTAATCCAGTACCGCCCATCTGTCAAAAGCTCAGACTCCCCTCCCACTATGCAATTATACGTTCTCTTTTCTTATGGAATTAGCCAATGGCAATTACCACAAACCTCCTCACTTACTGGGTCTGTTCACACAAGATGGGGAGAGTTTGATATACCCCAGTATCAACTAACTTCAACTGATTGCCTGGATGATTCAGTTTTAATACCTTTTAGGCACTGGTTTCACAAGGATGTGCAGCAGATACTAAAGGAAGCAAGTGGATGTGATTTTTACTGTTAGCACCTAACCAATAACCAGATGCCCATCAGTCATTTTGTACCACTAGTGCTGAAATATATGTGTGTTATTATCCTCTGGCCTCGCTTATTCTTCTGTAAAGGTTCATCTTGCATCCATTTCAGCATATCTTCCCATGAATCTTCGTATTTCTTCTCTGTTTGTTGTGAAACAATTTCTGTAAGGAGTTTTACACTTGAGATCTGCTCATAAAAAGGTTGCTCCTCCTTTGGATCTCAACTGCGTGCTGGAGAAATTGACTATGTCACTTTTTGAACCTGCCAATCAAGCTGATTTAAGGTTCTTGACTTGGTAGACTGTACTCATATTTGCTGTGACATTTGCAGGAAGAGTATCTGAGTTACAATCTTTTCTAATGAGAGAATCCTATCTGATTTTCCATAAGGATAGGATCTCTTTAAGAACAAACCCCTCATTCATGCCCTAAGTGGTTTCAGAGTTTTCTTTGAATCAAGCCATCAGTCACTCAGTTTTCTGCCCAGAACCTAAAAAACAGATAGAACAGATTCTGCATGCTCTCGGCATGCATTGGCAGCTCAGGTGCTATCCTGACAAAACTAAATCCTTTAGAAAAGCTGATCTGCTATTTATTTCTTAACAGGGGGCAAACAGGTATATCCTGTGAATAAACTGTCAGTTTCCAGGCTGTTGTCCTCAGCTACTGTTTTGTTTTTATTCTCACCATGACAAATCCATTCCAGGTAGTCTCGTGGCACATTCTGCTAGAAGCTCGTCTTCTTCAATAGCATACCCCAAAGGGGTGATCTCGAGAAGCATTCTGTAGACATCTACGTGGTCTTGTGTAAATACTTTTACTAGGCATTAAAAGCTGGATTCCTTTTCTAGGTCCATGTAAACCTTTGCTAAAACCATACTTCATGGGCTCTTAGATCCATATCCTTCCTCTTCCCAGGATGGGATAGGCTTTAGTATTTAACCCACATAGCCTAAGGACTACTGCAGCAGTGGGACTGATACACATAGTACAGTTGTGTAAGTTGCACATACCCATAACAATAGATGTCAGAATTCCTCACTGCTGCCATAACCACAGCCAACCTCCATCCCCCTACTCTTGAATATAGTTGTGGTTGGGATATAAAGTAGGGCAGTAATTATTTCGACTTTATATATTTTATTGTTATTATTAGTTAGTTATTTTGGTATTGGCAGGCTGTTCTCTCAATGTAGGGGCAAGAAAGTCCTAAAGAAATCTTCACTCTGATTGCTGATTTCACTCAGTTTAATTTCTCCAGATCCTTTGGTATTCTAATACCATGACAGAAATAGACCCCATTCCTATGTCAGGGTATGATTAAAGTTCATAAAATTAGTTTCAGTCTTTGATGTGAGCCAAAAGTGCTTTTCGCAGCATCTGCAACGTGTCCAGAACTGACTCCTTCTTCAGTTCAAATGGAGTTAAATGCATTGGTAGTATATCTAAATATAACTGTAGATGTTTTTTTTTATTAGACCCATTGCTCCTACTATTATTGGGACTCTCTGGGTATCTTTCTTCCTCATTGCTATCATTTCTGCCTGCAAATCTTGATATTTTATGACTTTGTGTTTCCCTGTACATGGGGCACTGTAATCACTAGGTTTAGCAATTTCAGTAATCAATGCTATTTTTATCATTTTTCATGAATTACTATAGTTGTTCTCATCTGTTTTTTTAATTGCTGGTAATGGATGACCCCATATGATGTACACTTCATCATTCTCTATAATATTTTGTGGTTCATGTTTCCAGTGCTTCTCAGCTACTTCTATATTGTAGTGTTTGCACAATCCCCAATGCAACAATCTTGCCACATTATTGTGTCTTTCAGTATACAGGGCATCTGCCATGAGTATATCAAACCCAACACTGCAAGGTGTGTGACTGTTTCCAATTCTTTTTTACAGAATCTATATTTGTCTGTTTCTCCCACATGTTCAATGGACTTCGTAAACCAACGTGTACATCATCCACTATCCTGTACTGCCATTATTAACCTTTCATCCTTTGGCTTCAACTCACCTCTTCTTAACCATTCCTGCTTCAACTCTTGATCAACATGAGATTGTTTCAGAAGATCTCTATACTTGCTGCTGTATTTATAGTGTTTCCACATTTCTTTTCCTTCTCATCTGACCCTTCTCCTTATATTCTATCTTCTGTTTTTAGCACATTCAATTGCTGTCTGATTTTGGTCTGCTTTCTGGTTTGATTTCCATTCTTGCTTGCTTCCTAAATCCTTCTGCTAAACTAAGCAGAGAGGTTGTCTTAGACTTCCTGTCCTCATGTTGTAAAGCTTTTGCTATGTTTGGATCAGCAGATATTCATGCAATTGATGACTGCAGATCAATTCATGTAATTAATTTCGAGGAGGCCTATACCTCCTTCAGAACATGGAGCGTATAGTCTTGATGTACATTGACTGTTATAAATCATTTGATAAGTGTGAAGCATTTTTCTCGTGTTTCTGTCCAACTGATCATATACCTTTTGGGCCAGTCAATCATACCAAAACTATAAGTTAAAACAGGAAGAGCAAATTGGTTTATAGCCTGGACTTTATTCTTAGATGTCAAGGCTATTTTCAATATTAGTTTTAGTCTTCTGAAGTATTCCATACAGAGCTTTATTCACATTTGTTCATGTTTTATTGCCAGTCCTTCATCAATTCCCAAATATTTGTACACTCTGTCCTGCTCAAGCTCCTTTATATCACATTCCTGTCTTAGATTGATATTTTCTTGGTACTGCAACATCCCTGCTTTAAATGTTGCTTTTGCAAATTTATCTAGATCAAATGTCATTCGTACATCTGAGAAAGTTTTAACCACTTGTCGATCTGCTTTCAACTCCTTGTCTGATGAACTATACAGTTTTAAGTCATCCAGAAAAGGTAGATAAGAAATCTTTTGGCAAGTTTGTTTTCGGGATAAAATAGTAACCAAGACCTAATCTATTAAGTGAACAGTTTAGTGGATTACAGGCAAGACGAAACAACAGCATTGACAAAGAATCACCTTGGAATATCCTCCTTTGAATTTTTATCCTTAAGATAATAATATTTGCCCTTTGTCATGGCTTAATTGAAAAGTGGTTTGCCACTGTTTCATGGTCACTGTAATGTAGCTGATCAATGTAGGATGTATCTTATACATCTGTAAGCACTCCTTTATTCATGAATGTGGGATGCTGTCACTTGCTTTTTTGTAATCTGTCCATGCCATACTTAGATTCTTCCCCTTTTGCAATTCTCCATTATGGCTTTATTTAACAAATGATCCTTTGTTTCACATAACTGTCTTTTGTTACCCTTTTGTTATTTTGCCATGATTGTGTTTTCTTCTGAATTACTATAAACTATGTTTGCATCACTTCCAGTGTATAGTTTGTACAACATTGGAAGGCAAGTTACTGGTCTATAGTTTTTAGGTTGTGACCTTACCTGAGTGGGATTTTCTACACTGAATCTTTTTTCTACACTGAATCTTTCCCTTCACAGGTAATCCATAACGTCAGTTTCTGTTTCTTTAGTGCTTCATTACTAATCCTGTATCTGATGTTGTAATTTTCATTCATTCCACAGCAAATGGGTTTTGATCCAACCCTTGGATCTGACTCGGCTGCTTTTTCCAGCTCATGGAACACTGAAACTTTCAAGCTCCTCCCTTACACAGATCTCATTTGCTGCCTTCACTTATGGACATATTCACTGTCAGCTCTCGAGCAGTAGTAGCTTTTTGTGAGTAAATATAGAAATTTCTTTGTTTAACTTTTTATCCTATTTGTTGGTAAAGTTTTCTACGTATCCACCCTTGCCTTTTCTACACTTTTTATTGTAAGTCTTCACTGCCTTACTTAGTATTTTCCCTTTCCTTTTTGCCTCCCTTACACCTTTTGATGTATATTCTGTATTCATTCATTGCCATTGTTGGTAATGCTTTCTCTTTATCTTTCTTTTCCAAAAAAAAAAATCTTTTTTTCTTCTGTTTTGTAGAACAGATATGGATGAAAAAACCCTCCAATTTTAAAAAAATCTACAGCCTGTGGCCATAAAATTCCACTATCTAATACATATGATATGTGTGTTTATTGTTTAGGTCTGGCCCACTTGGATTGTGCCTGTGATATTTGTAAGGTCTTTGATCCTAGGACCCTTATTGATAGGAGAAATTAATTTTGAGATGATTTCCTCCATCAAAATCTTCTGATACATAATTTGGGGCTCAAACCTCTAAATACAGGACAAAAAAGAGGCTCCCTCTACTCTTCCCTCATTAGGCCAATCATTGAGTACAATGGTCCATTTGGCATGTACCTCACTAAGCACCTGCAACAACTGGAGAGGTTGCAAAAGTACCTCACAAAGAGGATCCTAGGCCTTAAACACTTGTCCTATATGGACTGACTAAAAAAACCTATATGGACTGACTAAAAAAACTCCAACTATTCTGTCTTTTATCGTCTACTTGGAGGCGATCTCTGCTTGACTTACAAAGCCATGTCTGACCCAGCTCTTTTAGAAATGCTACAGCTGAGGAAATCCCAATCCCTGCCCACCACGCGCTCCAGAGACCTCAACCTCATTACCACAATCAATAGAACTTGCTTGGGGGGGGGGGGCAGGTTCATAACCCAGAGACTGCCCATGCTATGGAATAGACTTCCCATACATGTCAAGCAGAGCACCTCACTGGCCCTGTTCAAGAGAAATCTTGATGAGTGGATGGGAAATAGAAAATTCACCCCAGAGATCACTCCAATGGCTTTACTCGACAGATGCACTGAAAACTAAGGTCGGTTGGCACAATGCCAGGTTAATCATATGGGCTAAGCTTGTAAAGGCTCCAAGGCAATTAGCCTAGTACACACTTGTGAACCTTATGAAAAGCTTTTCCTGGACCCTCAAAGTTCCTCAACTCTGGGTTCGGAACCACCTCTGAAAATTTCAAAACCTTCGGATCTAAAGACATAACCTTGTGGTCCAACTACTTCAGATCCAAAAACAAAGATTTTGGATCTGACCCCCTCAGATCTGAAAAAAACATATGGAAAGGTTAACTTGGATCAGATCTCCCCTAAGCCTGAATCCAGTGCCTTCTCATCTTCCATCTCCCTTTCTGGAAAGGTGGCATCATTCTAGGGCTTCATCAATAGCGTCATCTTCTCATTCCTCCAGAAGGCTGACTGAAGCAGATGTGGACAGGATGATGAAATTCCACTTGACGCAAATTCAAATGGGGGTTCTCTTGGCTCCTACCCCACCCGGTCTGGAGACCTTCACGAGTACTACCCTGCCTGTTTTGTCTCCTTCTCTCATCTGACCTTTGATTTCAGAGCAGTTGGATCCGAGGATCCCAGATCCATCTGTATTAGATCAAAGACCATTGTGTCTTGTATGCTGGTTCCATCTCTGAGTGGACCAGCTCTGAGCACATTGGAGACGGATGACTATTAGAGCCGAAGCATCAGTGCTGGATCAGAGGTGCTGGAGTCAACTCCAAAGTTGTTGAGCTGTCTCTTCCCCTTGGAGCCTTGACTGTGGACAGCTCGGCTCCAACTCCTGCCTCTAGTTGTTTGCCTTTGGGTCAGAAGGAGCCGATGGTCCAGGAGCATCTCTTCTTGGAGCCATTGGTCTCCTTTTCTCCAAGGCATTCTGGTGTCAAGGTAGTGGAGAGAGTTTTCTGTGCTCTAAGAGAAAGGACGTATCCACCCTGTTTGGCTCCTACTTCCCAGACCCAGTTGTCTTTGCATCTTGAGCCTTAACTTCTTGCACTACAGGGACAGCAAGCCGAGAGTCTCCAGGATACACAGCAGGGTATATTGATATCTTCTGATACTTCTCTGGAAATATCCCACTGAATAGGTCCCTAGGAAAAGAAAATGGAAAGGAGGCACTTAGACTCTCCATAAGAGTCTGTCATGGAGGATACTGATTTTGATGAGGAGGAAGGGTCCCCAAGATCATCACCTAATGACATCTCCTTTGAAGATGTACTAGAAATCCTCAAGCAAACGAGTGGCTGGTCTGGGTGGCTGGTGTACTGATAACCCTTCCCAACAGGAATCAATATTCCTGGAAGCCTTTGGAGCTAGCCCATCTACCTGCTGGCTGACTTTGCCCATCGACAAGCTCATTGATTTGATCTCTTGATGGCATGGAAGGAACTTGATTCCATTGAACCAACCCCCCAAGAGACCCAACAGGATCCTGGCATCATCCAGGGACAGGGAATTTTGGAGCAAAGGAGTAACAGTTGATGCCATGGTCTTAGCAGCAGCCACAAAAAAGGAACTTGAAGAACAAAGTTCCTCTGTTCATCCCCTTAACAGGGAGTCTAGGGCACTAGACAGATTCAGGAAGCATGTATATGGTTCAGCAAATTTTGCACTTCGGTCACTGAATTATTTGGCACACTTCACTAGATTTCAGAAGGATTTTATTAAAGAACTTACCAAATTCCTCGCTGGGACCATTACTTCTGAGGCAGAGACCTTGATTGCCGCACAGTTGGCTACCCTACAGTCTATTTCAAATTCATCCATGAGGCTCATGTCACATGCGGCTGAAGGTACTTTAAGGGCTGTGGGTTCAGACATTTGCATTAAGAGACCTGTCTGGATCACCTGTGTGATTTCACTGAACCCATCAAGTCTTCCTTCATCAATGCTTCCTTTGACAGAAATTCTTTATTTGGCCCCAAGGTTAAAACACACTATTCAGGTGTAAGCAGGATAGTAAAACCCTGTCTGCTGTGGGTGTATGTTTTTCGACTCCTCGGGACCTTTTCTAGGAATCAACGAGGTGGTCAAAAAATGTAGTTCAGAAAGTCCCAGGGTCCTTTCCGAGATCCACATGGAGATAGTTTCCCTAGGGGCAGAGAGGGAACTGTAACATAAGACACCACTCATGTGGCAGAGGAGGACCGCAAAACCAAGGATCTAGATATACCTTCTTCGACAGATCCTACCAGTGCTCCTTAATGGAAGTCCAACTGTCCACTTCTGGAGGCAGTCGGGGGTCATTTATCCCTGCACCAGAGAGCCTGGCTAGAGATTATGAAAGATTCACGGGTGCAGAGGATTATTTCCATAGGTTATAAAATCCCCCTTTCCTAACTTCCCTTAACAGCAAACAATCTTTCCAATGTTCCACCGATTAGTGGAAAGTAGCAACACTAGAAATAAAAATTAAAAATAGTCTGCTACAAAAAAAGAGTCATCCAAGAGGTCTTCCAGACCAGGAGGAGTTCAACATTTACTCAAGATTATTTTAGTGCCAAAGAAAATAGACTGGAAACCAGTTTGGATCTCAGCATTCTGGACAAGTCAGTACAAAGTTCTGGATGGTCATGATTCAGTCCATTCTGCCTTTCCTGCACAAGGATGTCTGGATGTGCTCAGTAGGTCTTCAAGATGTGTACTGTCATATAAAAAATGAACAGACAGTCCAGAAAATACCTACAGTTCCAGCTGTGAGCCAGTCATTACCAATTCAGAGCTGTGCCCTTTCGTCTCAACACAGCCCCCAGGGTGTTCACCTAATTCATGGCAGTAGTGGCAGCTCGCTTGAGACTGCAAGAATTTCAGGTGTTCTTTTCTTTGACGAGTGGCTCATAATCACTGTGACCAGGCATCATCTGATCTGATCAAAGCACACGATTATGTACTCCAGTTATGCTGTCACCTGAGAATTACTATTAATAACAAAAAATCTCAACTAGAACCAACTCAAATATCAGAGCTTTGTTTGACACAGTATCCTTGACAGCCTCCCTTCCTTTGCCAAAGGTACAATCCATACGATTCAAGGTCAAAAATCATTAAAAATTCCTTTTTTCAACTCAATTGATTCTTCAAGCATTGGAGTCAATGTCTGCTGCAGAAGTTTTGGTTCCATTAGCAAGATACCACATGATAATTCTTCAGTGGACCCTAGTGACTCAGTGGTCTCTTCTTCACCAACCCTTATCCACCCAAATCAAGATAACTCAGGCACGCAAATATTACCTTCTTCAGTGGATTTACTCTGTCAGATAATACAAGGTGGCCCCTTTAGTCTTCCTCAGTCCAAGACCATAGTTACCATGGACACTTCCCAAATCAAGTGGGGGGCACTTCTTGGGAAAGACAGTCCAAGGCAAATGGTCTCCTGAAAAGGCCAGTGTGCATATCAATGTCCTAGACATGAGAGCTGTCCTCCTAGCATTGGAGGGCTTCCAAGACACTCTCCCTAAAGGGGCCATTGTGATTCAGCTGGACACTATGTCAGTGGTTTGGTACATCAACAAACAAAGAGGAACCAAATCGTATCCCCTCTGTCAAGAAGCTTTGAGGTTGTGACAATGGGCAATCTCATCCAGTCGATTTGTAATGGCAATGCACATTCCAGGGAATTCCAGTGTGATAGCAGACAAGTTAAGCACATCCATTTGCGTCATGAATGTTCACTCAACTTGAAAGTGGTGGAAAAGATGTTTAGTCAATTGGGCCATTCTTGCTGTGATGTCTGTGCATCTCCCCTCAACAACAAGTGCAGTAGTTTCTTAGCCCTTGTCCCCCTACTGGGGGAATCACTGAGGGACGCTGTTCTCCACGATTGCCCCCCAGGTCTTCTCTATGCCTTACTTCTCCCAGTACCTCTAATCCCCAAATTTCTTCAGAAAGCATATCGATTGAAGAGCACTGTCATCCTCATTGCTTCTTATTGGTCTTGTCAGATTTGGTTCTCCTTTCTTTGTCGTCATTTGCTTTGCCCACCATGGATTCTGGATCCAGTTCCAGACCTCCTGTCTCATCCGACATACCTGATACACCCAAACATCTTAGGCCTAAAATTGACTGCATGGTTTCACCACTTCCATTGTTAGCCAGAGGGGCCCAAGCTGTGCTTCCCTGTCTGCCACATTCTTTTATGCTTCCACAAAGCTTCAACTAGAAAAATTTACAAAAGTAAATGGAAAAGGTTTGGTGTTTGGGCACAACAAAATGACATTGACCATTTTTCAGTGCCATTTTCTAAAGTTCTAGAGGTTTTGGCTACAATTTTTAACAAAGGTGCTAGTTCTTCAACTATTAAAGAACAACTAGCTGCCATTTCTAGTTTTTACGTTGGAGTAAATTATTCATCTTTAGTTTGTTTCAAAATTTGTAAGGCCTTTATAAGGGGAACCTTTCTTCTTTGACCCCCTTTTAAAGATCCCACTTCCCCATGGGATTTGAATTTGATTTTACAATCTTTGACCCAATCTCCGTTTTAACCGTCAGCCAAGTGTGAACCAAAAATTCTCACCTGGAAGATTACCTTTTTAATGGACATTACATCTGCTAGTAGAAGAATCTCAGAACTTCAGACTATATCTTCTAAGCCTCCTTATTTGATTTTTCATAAGGATAGGATAGCCTTACAAACTGACCATCCTTCCTTCCTAAGGTGATGTCAGAATCCAATATTAGTCAGACTGTTAACCTTCTAGTTTTCTTTCCAAATTTCTCAAACAAAGGAGAGTATATGTTACACCTGTTGAATGTTCACAAACAGCTATATTTTTATCTACATAGGACAAAAAATTTTCAGGAAATCAGATCAATTATTTGTCTCTTTTTCTGATGCAAAATTGGGCAAACCAGTTACTAAGTGACCTTAGCCAAATGGTTAACTGATTGTATTTCCTTTGTTTGCAAAAAAAAAAAAAAGCTCATTCTACCAGGTCTATGACAACTTCATCAGTATTTTTATCAATATCTTCCTGGATGATATTTGTATCCATATCTGTATCTGCAACTTGGGTTAATCCTCATACCTTTATTGCTCATTACAAATTGGATCTGATCTCTAGGGGAACAGCAGCCTTCGGCTCAGCGGTGCTCAGTAATATCTTTCCTTAGAGTTGTCCCAGGATTTAGGTACCAAATAGCGATGGTAAAGCGAGCTGAAAAATACCAAAACCAAGAAGAAAAGCTTGCTTGGAAATCCAAATGAAAGGCTGAAACCAAATAAAACTCCTTTATTCAAAGCGAGTTACATTAACGCCACAAATGTTTGAATACGTTTTCGACTTTAGCGTACCCAGGTCTTCATCAGAAAAGCTAAATGTCATTGATAAAGTGCCTTTCATTTGGATTTCCAAGCAAGCTTTTCTTCTTCGTCCAGGATTTAGGTAGCTGGGGACTCTGTCCCATTTGTTGAGCAATGAATGAATATGACAACATCAAGTAAAGAAGTTATGTACTCAATGTAATGTTCCATCTGTGTTGTCCATTTTCATTCTTCCTCAGCTTCTATCCCTCCAACCTTCGACCAGTTTGACTTCTGGAAGTATTAGAAATGATAAAGGAACCAATGTTCCTTTATTTGAGCTCCAGATACTGTTATCTCATTTATTTTTATTTATTAAATATTATGTATGATTAAAGGTTGGCAAACAAGATCTAAGGTCTGGGTAAAGGACTAGTGCGTTATGGGTAAGGGAGGAGCTCAAGGGCTTCAGTGTTCCACAAGCGGGAAAAAGTGGCTGAGTCAGTTCTAAGAGTCAGATCCAAACCATTTATTGAGGAAGAATGAAAACAGACAACACAGATAGAATGTTATGGTGAGTACATAACTTCTTTTTTCTTCTTTCCCATTTTTTTTTCTTATTTTTTGTATTGTGAAATTTTCCATATCTGTATGCCTTTCCTGTTTTTCTCTTTAAATACATTTGGTGTTGCTGTTTGGATTGATTAAATTTCCTTTCTCCTTTGCATAAATATTGCACCATATCAAATCTGTTTTTCTTTCCCATGTCCATATTTCTTCTTCAGATGTATCCCACTCCACCTGTTTCTTCTTAATTTGGGGACACATTGTTCCATCATACTGTGACATAGCCTGTGTTAGACTTTCTGTACTAAATCCTTCACTTCACAGGTATTCTATAACTTCAATTTCTATTTGTTTAACGTCTGCTTTACTAATATTCTGTTCTACATTCCCCTTTGTGTTTTTATTTCTTGTATTGTGAAATTTTCCTTATCTGAATACCTTTGCTTGCATTTCTCTTCAAATATCTTTATATTTTCACACTTCCTCTGTCGCTTCTTTTTCCGGGCAGCCCAAAGTTTCTTTACGACGTAATTCTCTTCATGGACCTTTTCTACTAATGAACATAACTTTTTACTTAAAGATTTTGACAGTTTTTCTTGTGCAGGTATTTTTCTTTTCTCTAATAATCTTTTTAAATACTTTCTAACTGTAAATTATGGGTTTCGTGCATAATAGTAAGAATGCATAGTTTATTCTTTATCCTCAATGGTCCACTCTGTCATCTTTATGACTCTTTTTTGGCCTGTCAATTTTTTTGTGGATTTTGTGGACTGCTACTTCTGTTTACTACAGGGTGCCATCCTCCCTTCTTGAGCCTAGCCTAGCCCCATCGTTGGAATGTTTCCATGTCTTGAAGATTCTACACTGCCATTTCTTCTAGTGCGGACACCAGGATTGGGCACTTTTTTTTAGAATGGGAGTTCTGCACCTAGATGTCTCTTTTTATTTTTTAACCTATCTTTTTTCCATGATATATCCAATATAAAGTGCAGACTATGTATCAGTGTCGTCTTGTTGAGATTTTGTGATAACAGGGTCTATCACGTGAAGGTACTCACCAAGACGTCAGGATGAGTTCAGTCCCAGCAGTACTACTCTCCTTTTCTTGCTGATTTCATCAGCTCTCCATCTGAAACACTTGGATTTCCCTCCATGGGGATTAGCCAATCAGCTGTCAGAGTGAAGGGGGGGGGCAGAGCTTTTTGAATCAGGTTGGTTATCTCATATAGCCTATAGTTTACCACAGAAATGAGGAATTTGAACATCTACTGTTACAGCCAAGTGCAGCTTACAAAACTGTACTTTTTTTCCCTAACAGTACCTCTACACAAGACACCCTGGTACACTACTCATACATTATATACACCCAGTACTAGAACTATCTCTTTACCTAGTCCTTACTCAGTCTTAACTCAAAAGCACTGACACATATCCTCCCACCCCTAATGCTGAACCATCTTGTATGTCCAAAATTTTCAGCATTAATATGAACACACACACACACACTTACCATTGACATTACCAAATGCAGGAAACCCTGCATTTGACAAAATCAACATTTGATGTAAAAACACAGCAGTTAATCTGTCAATGAAAACAATGTTCAACAACTAACAACAGTCATTGATCTGGTGTGTCAATACTTGTGTTGCACAATGTAGTAATATTTACTGAAAGTGTGTGTGTGTCTGTTTGTCTCTCTGTCACTCTCTGTGTCTCTGTGTAGGGTTGCAGCACAAAAGTAACAAGCTGGCAATAATTTCTTTCACTTTGAGACAGAAACATCATCGGCAGTGCAATTATGATTGTGTATGTGAGGGAGATGTAGTTGCAGTGTATTTACAAGGGTCTATGTCATTTGATTCATAGGTTCATAGCTGTGTACTAGGCTAATGGCCCTGGAGCCTTTACAAGCCTAGCCAATAGAAGTACCCTGGCATTGTGCCACCCGATGTTAGATCCCAGTGCCTCTGTCAAGTAAAGCCACTGAAGTGTTCCCTGGGCTGAACTTTCTATTTCCCATCCACTCATCAAGATTTCTCTTGAAGAGGGCCAGTGAGGTGCTCTGCTTGACATGTATGGGAAGTCTATTCCAGGACATGGGCAGTTTCTGGGTTATAAACCTGTCCCTCTAGCATGTTCTGTTGATTGTGGTAATGAGGTTGAGATCTCTAGAGCGTGTAGTGTGGAGGGATTGAGATTTCTTTAAATGTAGGATTTCTAACAGGGCTGGGTCAGACGTGGCTGTGTAAGTCACGCAGAGATCGCCTCTTAGTAGATGATATGAGACAGAGAATAGCTGGAGTTTTTTTGAGTCTGTCTGTGTAGGACATGTGTTTAACGCCTAGGATCCTCTTTGTGAGGGACTTTTGTGGCCTCTTCAGCTGTTGCAGGTGTCTAGTGAGGTACATGTCAAATGGGTCATTATACTCAATGATTGGTCTAATGTGGGAAGAGTAGAGAGAGATGATGACTACTTTCTTCCTGGAAGTAAAACCCTTGGTAATGAGATGTGCCACCTGGTCAAGACAATTTGATTGAAAACTCATACAGATTTGAGGGTATAACATGAGGCTGACCACTGCAATCAACACATAATTTTGCTAGTCTCTATTCCCTAACAGCTCTTATGATAAGAAATGACACCATTGCATGATTTCTGTAGACTTCTCCGTTTTTCTGTCTCCCCAACAAAAATAACAATAACAAAATTCAAAGTTTTTTGATGAATTTAGTCTACTGTTCTGTTTGTAAGCTGTATGTAATCTGACACTGTATTCTTTTCAAATGTTTTGTATTGCATTTTTATTTCTTTTTCTTGTTACTACTGCTTATTTCATAAAATCACTATATAAATAGCTCTTGTATATTTAGTTAGAGCTTTTCTCCCCGGGCCTCTGCTGAAAAACGGCCACTAAGCTCAGTCAGACAAACCCAGTCAACAAATGTAAAATAAAAAATAAAAATAAATAAATATATAATGAGTTTTCAATCAAGTGGGTTCAACCATTTGGGATTCAATTAAATGAGTATTCAATCAAATTACATAGACCCATCTTTGGAGGTTTGGCAGGAAGAGGATATGTGTGAAAGCAACTGCTCATTGCCACAGCGGCACAGTGAACAACATTGCCATTTCACAGTGCTTGATTCTGGTTGAGTTTCTGGCTGTGGCTTTTTTCTGTATGGAGTTTGCATGCCTTCCTTGTCTCCGTCTGTGCCTAGTTTTGTGTTCTGATTCCTCCCACACGTCAAAAGACAAGCAGTAGGTGAAATGGCGTTCCTTCAGTTTCCCTGAAGATGAACACGCAGTGTGTGTGTGTGTGTGTGTGTGTGTGTGTGTGTGTGTGTGTGTGTGTGTGTGTGTGTGTGTGTGTTTGTGTGTCTGTAAAAGTGATTTTTTTTTATTTGTAAATACACACAATAATACCAAACACATACATAACTTTTGGTCAACTGTTTAATAAGTAATTAGCTTCAAATAGTAAGGCATAGAATGCATCACAAAACAGTCAGACCTTTACAGCTTCTATGGGGGGATCTGGTGGCTCCCACACTCTAGACTGTATAAATGGATTTTGATATGGACTTAGTGGTAGCCTCATCCCTCAAACTCACCCATTCTAAAACCAGCCCTGCTTAGAGGTGTGTATAGAAGGTTGCTGGAGCTTGTGTGGGGGGCTCAGGATGGCATGATCATTACTTCTTTAATTTTCCTTGCAATCAAACGTCAAAGGTGTGTACTGCAGGTAATTATAGATTGTGTTGGGGCTAGGGGCAATGTGGTCATTGTTTCTTTTTCTTGTAACAGAGCTCAGAAGTGTACAAAGAATATTACTCTGGTTTGTGTAGGGGAATTGTACCATCTTGGAGTAACAAATTGTAATACATTACTGTAATCATTATTTTTTTCACTTAACTCACATTCACATAAGCATGTATATAGGTGGTACCTTTTGGAGGGTAGGGGTGAGGTGGCATGCTGTGTATATGTATGACAGCAGTCACTAGAATACATGACTTTGGCCATTTGAATCTCTGCTTTCATCTTAATCTAATACCAGAAGGATATACAGTCAATGACTGTCTTCTGTTTTTTTTTTTTTTGGGGGGGGGGGTAGGCAGGCAGTATTCTCAGGCATGATTTATGTAGCTTTTCAACATTTGTCTTATTAGTTTATTGTGAGCTGTTATTTTGTCATTTTTGAACATTAAGCCTTGGACACATTGTATTTAAAACCTTTCATAAATAAGTTAAAAAATTTTTGTGTAACTTCCAAGGAACTGTAATTGAATATATGGAATCCCTGGCAAATGGAAACATATGCAGTATTTTGAATGTCAACATTACTGTTAGATTGTTTACCCTCACTGTATTCCCTTAGGTCATGGTCTAATTTGTTACACTTTCTTTTTAAAATATCATCACATTTTTTATCTATCACGCTCCTAATACCATAATATTTGTCCTGTTCACTCTGTACCCTAAACAACAAATCATTTTTAATACATAAATCTAATGTATCAATTTGTTCATTTAAAATCAACATTTCTCGATCATTGTTATGAATCAAGGCTTTTAAAATGTCCAGACCACATCTATCGAAAATAGTTATTAATTCTTTGTGAAGTTCAGTTCCTTCTGAGACATTATTCGGGTATTTGAAAACCCGTAAGCCATTAGGCGCTATCCCATGTTTTAAACATTCCCCAAGGATGCATTTTCAATATTTAAAGTTTTGTACCTGGTTAAACCCTAAACTACAAAAGTTGAAAGAGCTACCAGATAAATATGCATTTATACAGAGCTAGTTCTGCCTGATGCCAGTAGATATGTAGCACAGTGCATGTCTTGACAATGTGAAGAGGTATATTAAACTGCATGCATGTCAGGTCAGAGCACAACTGATGTCAGAGAACACAAACTTTTGAGTATTAGGAATATTGCTACATCAGTTACTATTATGGTGATTAACCTGACAAAACTGTCATTTGATGTGTGCACTTGCCTGTGCCCCTGGCTTAAGTATTGCACCGTTGTAAGCTTAATGCTGATCATGCCTAAGGAAAAAAGCAGAACTGACATAACACGAAAGCAATGAAAACTGTTTCTTATGCTTCTGCAACAGTTTCTTTTTCTCTCTTGGTGTGTATCACCTCATCCTACTGTTATAGTAAGTAATACACACAGGTGACCTAACTGCAGAAATGCTTTTTTTTGTACTTCAGAAATCACACTTGTAGAAAATATCCCACATCTGGCTTTTACTGACTAGTTTAGGTTCATATTAGACTAGCAGCTCTGAAGGGGTGTTATGAGCTTAGCAACTAACCTGAGGTTAGAATCAAACCCTATACCTTGTGTCCGTGACGTAAAGGACTTAACCTTTTTACCAAACCTACCAGGCAAAGATGTGACTACTTCCAGATTAGAAACATCAACACCATCAACCATCCCCCATGCTAACTTCCGTAGTCCGCTGAGATACACAGGCTGCATTCTAAATGTGACAGCCAATTTGACAAATTGTGGATGTTTTGTTGCTTCTCTCTTGATGATTAGTTAGTTTTTCTGTCATGTTGTAATTTATGCTTTACTGTTTCAGCATGCTAATAACAGAGTTGCCGTATTCTTTATGATGTATTTAAATATTATTTTTATTTCAGTCTTCAAATTTGGATTTACATTCTTTGCAACTGGAAAGACAGCGGAACTAAGCTCTGCAAATGTATTGTTCCTTAGCGTGGCAGACAGTTGTAAGTTGAACATTTATTTACTATCTTCTTACACTGTTTATTCATTGACATTAATTCTGAATACCCCCCAAAGGATGATGCATATTCTTAAAAATGCATGACGAATTTTGTCCATGATTGACTCTCTCAGTAGCTCAGACAGCCTATGATCAATAATTTAATAACTTTACCAGTACAGCTGCTTTTATATCACTGTGTAAGTAATGGAAGTTCATCTTGTCTTAAAGTTTAAAGACATATTTCCAGTGTGACCATACTACAGATGGCAGAATTATGGTTAAAAAAGTTTCATAAAAATGTGCACACACTAACATAACGTCTGAGTGGCGGGGTAATGAGAACTTTGTGTCCTTCCCCATTAAATATAACATTCTTAGATTTTGCACCACCTTAAGCTGGTCATTCCCTCTGGAAAGGGAAAAGTTCTTCACAATATGCACATTCCACAGCTCACTGAAGGTTTTTTGATAAATTTTTCTTTTACCAGATGGTTACCTGACAATTTATGATGCTCCTGATTTTCCATTGAGACATATATATATATATATATATATATATATATATATATATATATATATATATATATATACATACATATACATATACATATACATATATATATATTTTTTTCAGTGTCAGAAGTTACTCAAAAACGTATGAATATCTTACCTCCCACAATCCTCTTTACTGGTAAAAAAAAAAAATCCCAGCAATATCTGCAATTATGACCCAGAATATTTTGGTGTTATTCACATTAATATCAGTCCAGTACGAGATAGTCCAAAAGATGTACATGCTTGAAATATCTTCAGTTTTTCATGCTATTCACAGTGCTTAGATAAAATTCTCTTTCACATGCAAGTAATTCTCATTTTATGGAGTACTTGAAACAGAAACAATTTTATTTTCACAGATTTTGCAATCCATTTATTTTGGAGTGGGGGGATTGTACCTGTGCAAGTCTGGTTTACAGAATTGTATTTTTTTTACTTGAGTTTAAATTTTTACAGTCATCATGATCATTATATTTGTGATTATGTACCCTGCCAACTGGAGTTATGTGCAATTGTGGGTTATAATTTGTGCCTAAGGACACTCACAGTGTGCTATGTGCTTTGATGCTTAGTGATTATAGTGTTTGTCAAGATTTTGTGGCTTCTACCAGAAGCTGGGAGACAAAAGTCCTGGTTGTCAGTTTATTTTGATAAAAACTCAAAAACATGATTCATGTCTTAAGTTTAGGATGAGTCTAAGGATTTAGTGGAAGTTCCAGCAAAATCTCTGTAGCCTCAACTTTCATTGAGGCTTCTAAAAAAGAGAAAAAAGGCAATAAAATAGTGAAATAATCAAAAATGGTGAAATAAAGAGAAATAATGAAATATTGTTTACCTTCAAAAGTTGAGATGATTTAATTTATTACACATGAATGAGAATGTGAGTTATCTGTTCCCCTTTACAAGATCAAATTACTGAAAGCTCGAAATTCATCAGCTCGAGCCCAGAATCTCGAGTTTTCAGTAACTCTAAATTGTAAAGGGAAGCTGTAAAAGTAAAAAAAAAGAAATGTACTTACGTGTATGCAGGGAGCTAGGTCCCCCTGCATCGTTCCTGGTGTAATATGCGAGTTGTGTGACCGGACTTTAGCGGAGAAGAGGACATTCTCCCGTTGTGTGCTTATGCATATACCGCAGAACAGGAGAATTCCCTTTTCTTCACTGAACTGAGATCTCAGAGTTGGTATATTTAAGAAGGGGGGTGTGGGGGGTGCAGGGGGGGCTTGCCCACCTGCAAAAACCTTAGAAAATTGTTTTACAGTTGTTTTTGTTTCCCTGCAGAATTTCGAGTTACTGAAAACTCGAGATTCTGGCTTCGAGCTTATGAATTTCGAGTTTTCAGTAATTCGATCTTGTGAAGGGGAACCGAGTTATCATAGTGAGATGCAATAAAGGCCTAGACAGCAAATGTTGTGACCATGAAAGTACCTTCTCAGTTGATTGAAATATCCATCACTGAATACAAGAAGTTAGTTCAGAAGTGTACAATTCAGGAGTCAGAGGCACCCACTAGTCCATATTCCTCTTTAATGTAGACCATAACCTTGAGTTAAGGGCTGCTTCTGGTTCTTTATCCTTTGTAGTTAAAGGGGGCTTAAACAGAGGATTCTGACAAAGAGGAGGAGAATTGTAAGTCTCTTGTAAAGTTCAAAGTTTATTTATTTATAAATGATGAGAATTCATCCAATGTGATTTCAGTTTTATCAGTTTGAGGATTTCACCCTTGTTGAGATGATGACTCTGATGAGAATTTTTCAAATGGGGAGATAAGAAAATGGCATCATCTAAAAAGAGATGCTATGACTATATAATGTCAGTCCACCTTAACCCTGGATTAGTCCTATCATTTTCCTTAGATACAGGGCATCATAAAGGAGGCATCTGTACACCCTGAAATATGGACTCCCACACCAAGTTTTCTGATGAATTGTAGGGGGTACTAAATACCACCTAGTACTGAATCAGATCCATAAAATCAAAATCTGGGATAAGGGATGTGATATCACAATGAACAAAAGAAGAATGTAAGGAATTCCCTTACATTCAACAGACCAGAAAGAGCTGATGTTACGTTGTCCATCTCGCCTTCTTTCTGGTTGGGTTCAGAGCCGATCTCGGCTCCGACTCAGCCACTTCTAAAGCTCGAAGAGTCCTTACTGGCCCAAGGCTAGCCCCTTATCCCAGCATGCTTAGCAGTAGCTTCTCAGATCTCGTTTGCCGCTTGCGGTGTCGAGGTTGTCTTCTGCTGGCTCAGGCTAAGTAGTTAATTTTTTTCTTTCAAAATTGCTATTTTTTAAGGCTAACTATCCTTAGAAGTTAGAGTTTATCTTACTTATCATCCCCTATCTTCATTACAGTTGTTGTTTGCTGTTGTTAGGCCGTCGTTTCCTCTCAAGCCTTTTTCTGTGTGTTGTCGGCGCCCCGTTTTTTCTTGAGGGTTGTTGTCATATCCCTTTTTCCCTCCTTGCTTCTTAGGAAGAAGCCATTTTAGCTAGAGGCTTTCTCTTTGGGAGCAGTAGCCATTTAACTTAGAAGGCTACCCCTTCTCTTTTTTCCTTAAAAAAAAAAAAAAAAAAAAAAAAAAGAAAATCTGCACACTCTATTGTGCTCCCTCTTTGTATTTATGATGTCTAAAGACCCTACAAAGCAGTCAGGTTTTAAGAAATGTGACTCGTGTTGCCAAAAAATGTCCGTTACGGATGGGTACATGAGTTGTGTTTATTGTTTAGGTGCGATCCACCTGCAGGACTCGTGCTCTGTTTGCCATGCCTTTAGTGCATGGGTTTTGGAGGAGCGATGCAACAAACTGATAATGAGAGGGTTATTAAAACCTCAGGTTGAGGTTGCATTGGATACTCAACCTTCTAAAAATTCTGATGACAAACGGGCATCTTCGTCGGCTCCACCTTCGGTGGCAACAAAGTCAAAATCGAAATCTTCAGATCCTTCGGAGTGGATTGTTGGCTCCGAAGAGTCCTTTTCTCTGGCAGCTCCATCTGTGGCTTCGGAGCCTTCCCGAACTCAAAAGAGATCGAGATCGAGGACCCGGTGAGATGTGTGCCTCAGTCCCCACTCTTGCAGTCAGTGGCAGGAAGTCACCAGTCCTCAGCCCTCTCCTCTCGATCATTCAAGAGTTTATCGGATGATGATGTGGAGAGAGTGGTGTAGAGGCTGCTCAGGACATGGGTATTTGCTCAATTGTTGTTGGGCCCAGCCCAGAAGGAAGTGATGCCGTTGTCCGAACCAGTCCCTGTCTCTGTTCCTCCTCCGACTGCATCTTGTTCAGAGCCGGAGTGCATGGAAGTAGTAGTGGTGGAACCGTCGGTTCCGACAACCCTTGCCTTGTCGGTTCCGACATTCGCTCCGACCTCTTTGACAGTCTGCTCCGTCGAGGGGTCTGGGCACTGAGGGGGGAAGTGGCATCGGACCCTTGTCTGACCCCGCTTTTCCTCTCGAAGCCTCGGCGCAGGTGAGTTCGGCACCCACATCTGCCTCGGAGCCATCGCCTTCAGTGCGGAGGAGCTCTCCAGGCTCCTTGGAGCTGGAGCCTCCTTCCGTTCTGGATCACAGCACCTTCGAGGTGATGAGGAGTATGCTGTCCACCGAGACGGCCCCATCCTCTACTCCATTGGCTCCGTCCCCATCGATACCGGTGTCTGCCTCAGATCCTTCTCTCTGTCCCAAGCGTAGGGAAACGATGCCCCAAGATGCCCCACAGGGCAACCCCTCTTCTTCCCAGACCTCTCCTGAGCACGCCTCAGAAGAGGTTCCCAGGAAGAAAAAATGTAAGGGGAAACATGTGGACTCCCCTGAGTCCGTCATCTCTGACACGGACTTGGATGACTCAGAAAGGTCCCCATGGCCCCCCTCTGAAGATGTCTCATTCTCAGACATCCTGGAGATCCTTAGGCAGAGGGGAAACTGGAAGTTCCTTGCCCCTTCTGAGATGAGTCCATGTACCTGGATGCATTTGGTTCCTGACCTTCCACCTCCTGGGTGTCTCCGCCTTTCAACCCACTTTTGTCTGTAGTGAGTAGAAAGTTGTGGTGGAGCCCGTTCTGAGAAGGCCTAACAAATTCATGACCGCACCAGAGGACAAGACTTTTCTCTCCAAAGGCGTGTCAGTTGATGCTATGGTGGTGGCAGCAGCCACCAAGAAGGAACTCGCGGAGACTTCCTCTTCTGTCCATCTGCCAAACAAGGAGTTTAGAGCCATGGATAGATATGGGAAGCGTGTTTTCTCTTCAGCAGCCTTTACTCTTCGGTCGCTGAACTATTTGACACATTTCACAAGACTTCAGAGGGATCGCCTTAAAGAGCTGGAAGATACCCCCCCGGATCCTTCAGCTGAGGGAGCGGCTTCCAAGTCGGCTAATAAGCTAGCAACCCTAATCTCCATTGTTAACTCCTCTATGCGCTTGATTACTTGCGCAGCAGATGGAGCAAGTAGGGCTGCAGGCACAGGAGTGGCTCTTCGCAGATACTCCTGGATGTGCCTTTGTAAGTTTGTGGAGCCCTTCAAGTCCTCCTTTACGAACGCCCCCTTTGACGGCTCGACCTTGTTTGGGCTGCAAGTTCGAGAGACTCTTATCGGGAGTGAACGAGATGGCAAAACCCTCTCTGCCGTAGGAGTCCATTTTTCCACTCCATCCCGGCCTTATCCCAGAGGCCAAAAGAGTGGCAAAATGTGGTTCCGTAAATCCCAGGGAGCTTCACCAGACACTTGTGGTGATTATTCCCCCAGAGGCAGAGGGGGAAATAATAATGGGAGATGCTGACCTCGTGGCAGAGGGGGGTCCGCAACAGGGCAGCAGGGATACATTCTCTGCCAGGCCCTTTCAGAATCCCTGAAGGATTGCCTTGCTGCCCACCTCTGGAAGCAGTTGAGGGCAGAATATCACTGTACCCAAGAGCCTGGCAAGATATAACAGAAGACGAGTGGGTACAGTGCATAATATCCAGGGGTTACAAAATTCCCTTCTCCCAAACACCCCCAAGAAGTCAAAAATCATCAATCCCAGATGTTCCACCCAATCTTCGGGATCAAGCAGCCATAGACGTAAAAACTTTGCTGCAAAAATAGCCATTCAGGAAGTCCCTGCAGACCAGATAGAATCTGGAATTTACTCAAGGTTCTTTTTAGTTCCAAAGAAGACAGGGACTGGAGACCTATCTTGGGTCTCAGCAAGTTAAACAGGCCAGTAAAGAAGACCAAGTTCTGGATGACTGTCCCGGTCAGCTTGAGAGTTTGAATGGAAGGATGAAGAGCACCCGACTGATGTGTCAGGAGGTCTGGAACCGGGTCCAGAATCCAAGGTTCCTCTTTCAGGTAATACCAAAGGAACAGGAACCATATCTGACGAGGCCAGTACGGGGCAATGAGGATCAGTTTGCAACTCAGCAACTTTGCTTTCTGAAGAACTTTTGGAATTAAAGGAAAGGGGAAGAAAGCATAAAGAATCCTGGGGGGCCATTCTACCCTTTTTGGGTCAGGACGATTGGATGTGCTCTATCGATTTCCAGGACGCGTACTACCACATAAAAATGGACAGGCGGTCCAGGAGACATTTATGCTTCTGGCTGGGAGCCAGTCATTACCAGTTCAGAGCTCTGCCCTTTGGTCTCACCACAGCCCCCAGGGTGTTCACCAAATGCATGGCAGTAGTGACGGCTCACCTGAGACGTAGGGATTCCGGTGTTTCCTTATCTAGACTGGCTTCTCACTGCCACCACCGAGCATCATCTCTTAAGGGCCAGAAACCACAGGATTCACACTTGTGCATGGGTAGGAATTACAATAAATTACGAAAAATCTGCCTTGTTACCCTCTCGGTGTATTACTTTCATAGGCACTCAACTAAAGACAAGAAACATGATAGCCAAGCTCCCACAAGAAAGGGTGCTTGCCATTCGAGGTCAGGTCTCTCTCCTCTTGTCAAAGTCAAAGGTTCAGGTACGGTTAGTCCTAAATGTCTTGGGTTTGATGGCGGCTGCCATTACTCTAGTTCCATTAGCTCGTTACCATATGAGGATTCTGCAATGGCTCCTCTTCACTCAGTGGTTGTATCAGGACTTGCCAATGTCACACATGATCTTAATCATGGATGCTTGCAAGAAAGATCTACAGTGATGGCTGCACTCTCCCCTAGTCGCTCTAGGCAGACCCTTTGTAGCCCCTCATCCGGTAGCCACAGTTAACACGGGCGCTTCCCAGATAGGGGGGCATTATCTGGGACAGACAGTCCAAGGAACTTGGCAACCTCATGAACACCATTTGCACATCAATGTCCTGGAGATGAGAACGGTGTTATTAGCATTGCAAGCACTTCACGACTCTCTCCCCTTGGGCTATATAGCAATTCAGATGGACAACATGCCAGTAGTGTGGTACATCAACAAACAGGGCAGAACCAAATCTTACCCCTTATGTCGGGAGGCCCTTTGAGTATGGGAATGGGCAATCTCCTCTCAGCATTTTCTCGTTGCAACGCACATACTGGGGAAGTCAAATGTGATAGCGGACAAGCTCAGCAGGGCATTCCTCATGCCCCACGAGTGGTCTGTGAAACAAGATGTGGCGGATATGATCTTCCGCAGATGGGGCCAGCCATGCTGCGATCTTTTTTGCCTCTCACCTAAACAACAAATGCAGCAGATACTTTGCCTTAGTTCCTCCACCGGGACAGTCACCCAGAGATGCACTGGTCCACGATTGCCCCCCCCCCCGGGATTCTTTACGCTTTCCTTTAATTCTAAAAGTTATTCAGAAAGCAAAGTTGCTGAGTTGCAAACTGATCCTCATTGCCCCATACTGGCCTCGTCAGATATGGTTCCTGTTCCTTTGGCATTACCTGAAAGAGGAACCTTGGATTCTGGACCCTGTTCAAGACCTCCTGACACATCAGTCTGGTGCTCTTCATCCTTCCATTCAAACTCTGGTTTCTCCACTTTCGATCCTAGCCAGCCTCCCTTATTTCTCACCTATGGTTCAACATATTTTAGTCTCTTCTCATAAACCAACTACTAGGAAACTTTATGCTAGTAAATGGAAGAGGTTCTCCTTCTCGGCCGAACAAAATGACATTGATCCCTTTACAGCTCCATTTGCAAAAATCTTGGGCTTCTTGGCAGAAACCTTTGAAAAAGGAGCAGCAGCTGCTACGATTTGTGTTCAACTGGCTGCTATTTCTAATTTTCATGTGGGCCTTCTAGGTTCTAACGTCATGTCCCATAAGCTATGTAAGGCCGTTTTGAAAGGTGCTACCCTATTAAGGCCTGCTTTCCGAGAAACTCTCCATCCTTGGGATTTAAATTTAATACTAGCAGCTCTGATTCTTACTCCCTTTGAACCAGCCGCTTCTTGTCCTCTAAAGTTCTTATCATGGAATACCCTCTTCCTGATTGCTGTTACATCAGCTAGGCGGGTTTCCGAGTTACAGTCACTTTCCATCCGCCCACCTTATATGATCTTTCACAAGGATAGAGTATCCTTTAGAACTAATCCTTAATTTTTACCAAAAGTCTGTCCAGAGTATAATTTGAATCAATCAGTTGAACTTCCTGTTTTCTTTCCAAATTATGGCAACAAGACAGAGTATAAATTACATCAACTGGATGTCCACAGGCAGTTACGATTTTATCTTCAAAGAACCAAGGACATCAGAAAATCAGATCAGCTATTTGTATCCTTCTCTCAGAGTAAGCAAGGCTCACCAATTTCCAAAGTGACTCTTTCAAAACGGCTGTCCAATACTATTACTCATGCTTATGAGTCTCAGAATGTGTCAGTCCCAGGAAAAGTAAGGGGACATTCTACTAGGTCCTTGGCTACCTCCATAGCTTTTCAAGCTAAGCTTCCTTTAGATACTGTTTCTGCGGCAGCAACATGGGCTACTCCCCATACCTTCATTACTCATTACAAAGTAGACATGGCCTCTCGGAACAGGGCATCCTTTGGTTCTATGGTTCTGAAGTCTCTTTTCCAGTGAGCCACCGAGGATTTAGGTGCTAGGGACTCTGCCCTAACCAAAAAGAAGGAAGGCGAGGTGGACAACATAACATAAAGAAGTTATGTTCTTACCATGATGTTCCATGTTTGTTGTCCTTTATCTCGCCTTCCTACTTGCATCCCTCCCTCCTTCCCCCATCCTGGATGATTGAGAGGAATTCCCTTTATTGGCTGATTTGGCTGAGTTTCCTTTGCTTTTCAGCTGTCGGTATAGTCCTTGTCACCATTGTTGTTCTGTTTTTTTGGTACAAGGAAACAGTATTGTTTGGTTACCTCCTTTATTTGGTAAATTATAGATCTGAAGTAGTTAACTTCATTTGTCAGCAACTTTTGGGATTCGGATCCGACCTCGGATCCGAGCCGGCAATCTTTCATAGCTTAGATCCGAGCTCCTAGCTCCTCCCCTTCACCCATAATCCCCTGCTAACCCTGACTGACCTGAGATCTAGTTTGCCACGCATCTTGTCAGCAGCTAGGTTTTTTGAGCTCCTTGTCTCGAGGGTTTCGTAAGAAACATTTTTCAATTTTTTTCTTATCCCCTTAAGTGTGTGTGTGTGTGTGTGTGTGTGTGTTGAGTTTCAGGTTCCTTTTAGTGTAAAATTTCCCTAGTTTTAAACTGTTTTAGTTAAACTTTCCCTCCCTCCCCTTCGCTGGTCGTTAGTTTTCTGTGTGTTGTGTGTTTGGGGCCTAACGAGTGGGTTTTTCTGTTCCAATGTCTGAGGCCCCAAAACCCATCTTTTCAAAATGCACCGAGTGTGGCCATAAGCTCTCCCCAGCGGATGGACACACTCGGTGTGTGTGGTGCCTTGGGGTTGAACACCTGTCCTCTGGGTGTTCTGTCTGCGCGGCGTTCAACCCCAGGGCACTGAAGGACCGGAGGTCGAAGTTGATCCTGGCGGGACTTTTGCCCCCGGATTCGGCTTCGGCCTCCAGTGCTCCTGTGGCCTCCTCCACTGCTTCAGCGGCTGCCACTCCTGCCTCTCTTCCCCCGGTTGGGACTCAAACTCCCTCTACTACTCCGGAGGAGAGGGAGGCCAGGAAAGAAAAAAGGAGGGAGAAGCACCACAAGCGGCGGGCCGAGGCCTCCACGTCAGCCCCCCCCCCGGCTAAGCGGTCTTCTCCCTCCAGGGCTTCCCGGTCCCCTCCTCCTCGGATCCAGTCTCCGTGCTTCTCACCGGGCCCCGAGGAGGAGGAGACCCGAACTCCGTCGAGGTCATCGAGGCGGCACTCCCGGCCAGCCCCGGTGGCCTCGTCGAGATCGACTCGCAGCCTTTCCGACGCAGATATGGACCGGATGATGCGAAGGTTTCCCCAGGCCCAACTGCAGATGGGAGTGCTCCTGCCTCCCCCCCCCCTCCGGGGGGGAGCTCGACACCTTTTTTTGCCCCGATAGCTCCTTCTCCGACCCGTTTCCCGGGTTCGGAGCCTTCGGAGCCGAGCAGCCATGGAACCGGAGGTGGGTCAGTGCCGACAGTATCGGGTACTTCAGCGCCGACTCTTCCCTCGAGTATGTCGGGTCCGTTTTTGTCGGATCCAGGCTCTCGGAGCCGTGGGCTGAGCGTTGGATCCGAGGGGATCAGTGTGTCTTCGGCTCCATCTAGGTCGGAGCACACTGGACCGTCGGATCTGATGGCTTTGGCGCCGGCCCCGATCCATCCATCGGATCTGAGTGAGGGCCTGCTCTCGGATCCCAGAGAGAGTGGCTCTCCTTTGGCATTCGATGTGGTGGAGAGGGCGCTGTTGAGTGCATCCAGGCCCCCTGTCCTTGCTACGGCTCCACCCCGCACTCCCTCTCTGTTGGGTCCGGCTTCCGTCACCCGGCCCCAGGGACAGCCTGCTTTGACATCTCAGG